>NC_091382.1:6332454-6377454 GCF_038502225.1 Cherax quadricarinatus
GCCTCCACTATATCACTTCACAGAGTGTTCCACTTACCAACAACTCTGTGACTGAAGAAATACTTCCTAACATCCCTGTGATTCATCCGAGTCTTCAACTTCCAACAGTGTCCCCTTATTGCTGTGTCCCATCTCTGGAACATCCTGTCTGTCCACCTCGTCTATTCCTCTCAGTATTTTATATATTGCTATCATATCCCCCCCCCCTATCTCTCCTGTCCTCCAATGTCATCAGGTCGATTTCCCTTAACCTTTCCTCGTAGGACATACCCCGTAGCTTCGAGGCTAGTCTTGTTGCAAACCTCTACACTTTCTCTAATTTCCTTCCTTTGCTTGGCAAGATGCATGTTCCGGACTGGTGCTGCATACTCCAACATAGGCCTAACGTACATGGTGTACAGGGTCCTGAACGATTCCTTAGTGAGATGTCGGAATGCTATTCTTAGTTTTGCTAGGCGCCCATATGCTGCAGCAACTATTTAGTTGATGTGCGCCTCAGGAGGTGTGCCTGGTGTTATACTCACCCCAAGATCCATTTTCTTGAGTGAGGTTTCTAGTCTTTTACCTCCTAGACTGTACTCCGTCTGCGACCTTCTTTTTCCTTCCCCTATCTTCATGACTTTGCACTTAGTGGGGTTGAACTCCATGATCCAGTTTCTGGACCAGGCCTGCAGCCTGTCCAGATCTCTTTGTAGTTCTGCCTGGCCCTCGTCCGATTGAATTCTTCTCATCATCTTCACACCATCTGCAAACAGGGACACTTCTGAGTCTATTCCTTCCGTCATGTCGTTTACATATACCAGAAACATCACCGGTCCTAGGACTGACCCCTGTGGAACCCCACTCGTTACAGGCGCCCACTCTGACACCTCGCCACGTACCATGACTCGCTGCAGTCTTCCCGACAGGTATTCCCTGATCCATTGTAGTGCCTTCCTTGTTAACCCTGCTTGGTCCTCCAGCTTTTGCACTAATCTCTTGTGTGGAACTGTGTCAAACAGTCCAACCCCTCTCTCTCTTGTCTTTCTGCTCTCACCCTGTCTTAGAACTCCAGTAGGTTTGTAACACAGGATTTCCCGTCCCTAAAACCGTGCTGGCTGTCGTTAAGCTCTTTCCTTTCTAGGTGCTCCTCTATTCTTCTCCTGATAATCTTCTTCATGATCTTGTATACTATACATGTTAGTGACACTGGTCTGTAGTTTAATACTTCGTGTCTGTCTCCTGTTTTAAAAAAATTGGGACTATCATCGCTGTCTTTAATACTTCAGGTGGTCGCCCTGTTTCTATTGATGTGTCAAAAATTGTGTGTGTGTGTGTGTGTCCGTCTCTATATAGTGACTAAATAAAGTTATTAGGTTAGGTAAGGTTCGTCAGGAAACAGGTCAAGTGTTTTAAGTCATTTAATGTCCCTCCACTGTAACTTTCGGTCATCTGACCGAGGTCTTCCACTGGCTTACCAGCCCACCCCTGAAACCCATTCTCTTTGCTGACGACACGACTTACGTCATCTCCCACCCTATTCTTACCACCCTCAACACCATTGTTAACGAGGAGCTGTTCAAAATATCGACTTGGATGACAGCCAATAAACTTACACTTAACACTGACAAAACCTACTATATTATGTTTGGTAGCAGAGGAGTTGCGCAACTTAACATTAAGATCGACAACACTCTAATTGCCAGACATAATGAGGGCAAATTCCTAGGCCTATACCTCGACAACAACCTGAATTTCAGCACCCAATTCCAACACATAGCATAAAAAGTATCCAAAACGGTTGGAATCCTCTCCAAGACACGATATTACGTGACGCAAAATGCCCTTCTCACACTATACCATTCATTCATTTATCCAAACCTCACCTAAGCTATTTGTGCTTGGGGATAAACTGCAGCAACACACCTAAAGCCAATAATAACCCAACGAAAAGCTGTAGTAAAAATAATCACTAAATCCCGTCCCTGGCAACACCCCCCCCCACTTCAGAACATCCACACTTACTACTGTGCAATCTACATCTACAGGACCTTAAATTCCAATATTGACCTTGACCTAAAACGCTTTCTTTATAGTTGTGACAGGACCCACAGGCATAACACCAGACACAAACATCTCTATGGCATTCCCTGTGTCCGATTAAATCTTTACAAAAATTCTATGTATGTCAAAGGCCCTAAAATCTGGAACACCCTACCTGAGAACTCTAGAACTGCAAACACACTCATCACTTTCAAAACTACCGTTAGACAACATCTTATCTCCCTGATGCACCCCGACAACTAACTACACGAATAACACCTGTTCACACTTACACTCACACACTTGACTATAATCACAGAAATACGAATCTTAATCATAAAATAATGAATCCTAACTAGTCATAAGTTTGCCTGTGATACTACAATATAGAACCTGTGTATTGTGCCAAAACAAAAGCATTTACATTGCTAAACTCACAAACTATAACGTAGTCACTTAGCCTTAATACCAACTTACTCCATAATCTATATTAATTTAGAGTTAAGAATTAATGTAAGTTTGCCCGAAATGCCTAGCCATTCTAGGTGTCCTAGTGGCCCCCTCTGTAATTAGTATTTCATAACATGTAAACCACACAATATCCAAAATCTGTAAACCCCGCATTGTAATCTTTATAGAGAATAAACTTGACTGATTTATAGTTAAAACCATTATGTTTAGCAATTCGCAAACGTGAAAAATTATTTACAAACATTACCTCTCAGTCCACAGCAGGATTCGAACTTGCAAACTCGGCATCAGAGTACACAGTTCTTTATCCACAAACTCCAGAATCTGTGTGGATAAAGTACTGTGTACTCTAATGCCGGGTTTGCTGGTTCGAATCCTGTTTGTTAACCATTAAATTCGTAAGCGTCTGATGTGATGCAACGTTAAACGAACTAATAGTTTAGTAATGTATAATCCACGCTTAACGCTGCTTCCTCTCGCAGCACATACTCCTCCAGCGGTAGATTTGTTTGACAGTAATTACATTCCCTGGAACCGTCTTCTGTTTTTTACCCTTGGCAAATCTGTTGCATATTATGGGGTCCACCACTTACATTCTCGTGGCCTCTCTTCAGAGGACCACGAGCTGGAACAATAAACGTCTCAGTACCGTGGCTGGAACAATAAAAGTCACAGTACCGTGGCTGGAACAATAAAAGTCTCAGTACCGTGGCTGGAACAATAAACGTCTCAGTACCGTGGCTGGAACAATAAACGTCTCAGTACCGTGGCTGGAACAATAGAAGTCACAGTACCGTGGCTGGAACAATAAAAGTCACAGTACCGTGGCTGGAACAATAAACGTCTCAGTACCGTGGCTGGAACAATAAAAGTCACAGTACCGTGGCTGGAACAATAAAAGTCTCAGTACCGTGGCTGGAGCAATAAACGTCTCAGTACCGTGGCTGGAACAATAAAAGTCACAGTACCGTGGCTGGAAATGTACCTAAGAAATGTACCAGTTCATCCTGGATCACTGTCAAGTCACAAACAGGCCGAGAAAAATAAAGAAGTCCCCCCCAGATATATTGTCTTTAAGACTTCTCAACCTTTCTCCTCCCAATTGCGACTTGACAACGATCCAGGAAGAACCGAAACGTCGTCATAAAATCGGATTTTTTCCTGAAATGTTCCAGCAGGTTTAGCTCACTTGCCTGAAATCCATTTTTTTTCATTATGTCCCGATTTGGTTTTATAATGAAGTTACGTGATCTGTTTCTCAATGAATTTATTTTTGGTCAACTAGTCAACGATAACTACAATTTTGTAGGTAAGGATTGTATTTTTTGAGTAAAAGTATTGTATTTTTTTTATACTTGACTAGACGTGGGAGTAAATTTACGAGTTTATATGTATATATATAAATTAGGATTTTGTGTTTGTGATGTTAGATTTATTTTTTGCTTATGCATCATGCTGTCACACACACACACATGCACACACACACACACACACACACACACACACACACACACACACACACACACACACACACACACACACCTCACTCAAGGAGAAAGATCTTGGGGTGAGTATAACACCGAGCATGTCTCCGGAAGCACACATCAACCAGATAACTGCTGCAGCATATGGGCGCCTGGCAAACCTGAGAACAGCATTCCGATACCTTAGTAAGGAATCGTTCAAGACACTGTACACCGTGTATGTGAGGCCCATACTGGAGTATGCAGCACCTGTTTGGAACCTGCACTTGATAAAGCACGTCAAGAAACTAGAGAAAGTACAAAGGTTTGCGACAAGGTTAGTTCCAGAGCTAAAGGGAATGTCCTATAAAGAAAGATTAAAGGAAATCGGCCTGACGACACTGGAGGACAGGAGGGTCAGGGGAGACATGATAACGACATATAAAATACTGCGTGGAATAGACAAGGTGGACAAAGACAGGATGTTCCAGGGAGGGGACACAGAAACAAGAGGCCACAATTGGAAGTTGAAGACACAAATGAGTCAGAGATATTAGGAAGTATTTCTTCAGTCATAGAGTTGTCAGGCAGTGGAATAGCCTAGAAAATGACGTAGTGGAGGCAGGAACCATACACAGTTTTAAGACGAGGTTTGATAAAGCTCATGGAGCGCGGAGAGAGAGGGGCCTGTAGTAACCGGTGAAGAGGCGGGGCCAGGAGCTAAGACTCCACCCCTGCAACCACAAATAGGTGAATACACACACACACACACACACACACGATAAAGCTCACGGTTCAGGGAGAGTGACCTACTAGCAACCAGTGAAGAGGCGGGGCCAGGAGCTTGGACTCGACCCCTGCAGCCTCAACTAGGTGAGTACAACTAGGCGAGTACACACAGATGGGACAGCAACAAGGGGTCACAGTTGGAAATTGAAGACTCAGATGAGCCACAGGGATGTTAGGAAGTATTTCTTCAGCCACAGAGTTGTCAGGAAGTGGAATAGTCTAGCAAGTGACGTAATGGAGGCAGGATCCATACATAGCTTGAAGAAGAGGTACGATAAAGCTCTTTGAGCAGGAATAAAGTGGACTTAGTAGTGACCAGCAAAGAGTAGGGGTCAGGAGCTGTGACTCAACCACAGACAAGTGCATGTTGGCGAGTACACAAACACCTTTTTACGTATTTTCTTTTAATATGTTTCTTTCTAGATCCTAATAATTCTCCTCTTTCGCCCTTATTCCTCTTCCTATCTCTTATCTCTAATTTTATCCTTCGTTTACTCTCTCTCTCTCTCTCTCTCTCTCTCTCTCTCTCTGTTCTTGTTTCCTCTACTCTTTTTACACTTCCTCTCAGCCTTTATTCTCTTTTCTCACTCACACTAATTCTTTTATATTTCGTTTGTGATCCTTCCCTCCGTTCATTTCTCTTTTTCTCTCGTTTCCTTTTTATTTCCTCCATCTCTAACATTTCCTTTTCTAACTGCTTCCTTTATACTTTCTCTTCTATCTGCTCTGAGCTTCCCTTTTCTTCTCTCCCTTAACGTTCTTTTCCACTTCTACCATCTTTTCTTTCTTTCCTTTTATCACTATCTTCCCCTCCTGTTTATTCCCTTTTTAACCCTCTCATTTTCATTTTGTTAATTTTCCCATTTTATCCCATGTGTTTTTTGATTTCTATTCCTCATCATCTTTCTTCGGCTCTTTTCTCCTTTTCTTCCTACTCACTTATCCTTTTAGTAACCTCTCTCATCTCCATCCTTTACCCTAATACTACATCTCCACCTTTCCAAAATTATTTCCCATCTCGTACTATCACGACCTTTCCCAAAACATTTCCCATCTCCTATCACGACCTTTCGCAAAACATTTCCCATCTCGTATTATCACGACCTTTCCCAAAACATTCCCCGTCCTACTATCACGACCTTTCCCAAAACATTTCCCATCTCCTACTATCACGACCTTTCCCAAAACATTTCCCACCTCATATTAACACAACCTTTCCCAAATAATTTCCCCATAATTTTCCCCATCTCACGGTAATACAAGCCACTTTCCAACCTCATTTTCCCCAAACTCCAACAAGCAACGAACATTTCAGACAGGCTGTCTACCCAAACGGGCAGAGGCATTTTTAAAGAATCATTTATTCATCATATAGCTTTTCCGCTCGTTAATCTCTGACGTTGAAGCGCCCTGGTTGACCTCACGTTTCCCCAGTGGCATGACCCTGATTAAGGGTCATTTCATGGTGCTTTTGTTGACCTCGCTCCCCACATCACTCTAAATTTCATGATTTTTGACACACACACACACACACACACACACACACACACACACACACACACACATATATATATATATATATATGTGTGTGTGTGTGTGTGTGTGTGTGTGTGTGTGTGTGTGTGTGTGTGTGTGTGTGTGTGTGTGTGTGTGTGTGTCGTGCCGAATATGTAAAACTGGTCAATTAGCAAGAACTCATTTAAAATTAAGTCCTTTCTAAAAATTTCTCTTATTCGTTTAAAGATATATTTTTTTGTGATGATTATTATTATAATCAAGGGGGAAGCGCTAAACCCGGAGGATTATACAGCGCCTGGGGGGGGGGGGATGTGGAAGGCATCCAGGCTTAATTCGGGGAACTGGAGCACAGATCCAATTCCCTAAATCAAGAGCCCCTCACCAACATCAAGGAACCTTCCTTGAGGGTTTTTTTGTGATGAATGGTTTGAAAAACCGACAAGTTGAAGATTGAGACACTTATGCAGCATATGGGAATCTTTATTCAGGAAACGTTTCGCCACACAGTGGCTTCATCAGTCCAATACAAAGAGGAAGGCGTAAGGAGAGGAGGAGAATGAGGTAATCAGTCCCTCAACCTGGAGTCGATGTGTTCAGTCCATCAATCTTGTAGAATGTACAGTATAGGGCCGTAGACGTGGCTTATATACTGTAGTGAGGTGAGGTGAAGCAGGCGGAGGCGGGGTCATAGTGGTACCATCCACTAGTCGAAGTAGGTCTTCGTCCAAAGGTTGAACAAGTGTTGAAGAATTCTTTGTAACAAGATCCCATGATGCTGCCGTGTCTGACAGTTGTGATGAATGGTTTGAAAAACCGACAAGTTGAAGATTGAGACACTTATGCAGCATATGGGAATCTTTATTCAGGAAACGTTTCGCCACACAGTTAATGTAAATATTTTTCATTTTGCACGAAAAGAATCTTAGAAAACTTACCTAACCTTATTATAACAAGAGCAATTTATTTTAGCCTAACCCAACTAAATATATTTTAGATTTGTTTACAATAATTTAATACTAAACAAACACAGTGAAATAATTTTTTTTTCGTTAGGTTCAGAATGATTTTGGCGAAATTATTGCATACACAAATTTTCACTTGTCCTATATGGCAAGATGAGCGTTGCTATTTAAGCCAAGATCGCAAGTTCTGCCTATTCGGCACGACATATGTATATATATATATATATATATATATATATATATATATATATATATATATATATATATATATATATATATATATATATATATATATATATATATATATATATATATATATATATATATATATATATATATATATATATATATTTAACTGTGTTTGTTTAGTATTAAATTATTGTAAAAAGATCTAAAATATATTTAGTTAGGTTAGGCTAAAATAAATTGCGCTTGTTATAATAAGGTTAGGTAAGTTTTCTAAGTTCCTTTTGGTGCAAAATTATAAATTTTTACATCAACATTAATGAAAAAAATATATCTTTAAACGTATAAGAGAAAATATTAAAAAGGACTTAATTTTAAATGAGTTCTTGCTAATTGACCAGTTTTACATATTCGGCACGACATATTTATATATATACTATTTATATATATATATATATATATATATATATATATATATATATATATATATATCAATAACAACACTGCAACTAACCAAGGACTCGAACCCGTATGTCTTCGGATCACGGTACAACACCTAGCTCTGCTGGGTGCATAATCTTCGTAGGATTGGGCGGTCCCATGGGTTAGCGCGTCGTAAAGTTTGTCTTGCCATGAGTCGGGCTAAGACGACACGGTTCGAGTCCTCAGTTAGTCGCAGTGTTGTTATTGATTAAATACCATTCGTTCGTAGTTACAATAATGTATATACAGTGGACCCCCGGTTAACGATATTTTTTCACTCCAGAAGAATGTTCAGGTGCCAGTACTGACCGAATTTTTTCCCATAAGGAATATTGTGAAGTAGATTAGTCCATTTCAGACCCCCAAACATACACATACAACCGCACTTACATAAATACACTTACATAATTGGTCGCATTCGGAGGTGATCGTTATGCGGGAGTCCACTGTATATGCAGTAAGATCACTGTAAACATGTGCTATCGCAGCAGCAGATGTTTTAAAATTGTGATGTTACTACTGTGCTCAGTCATAATATTCCTCACTTATTTACATCCGTCTGTAATCTGACATTTTAATGTACTCTACTGCTTGGAAAGGCCCCAGGGGGGCGAAACGAAGCGTTGATAATTTACCGAGAGTCTGGCATGATTGTCTGAATATTTGTAACAATCGTCTGGTGAGCATAGCTGCCTACCTATTGTATATTTGGAGAGTGTGTGTCTTAGCGAACGGAGGGTCGAACCTCCACTATTGTTCGTGTTTCACTGCTAAATATAACGCCTATATTTTAATTTTCGTATAACCTCAAAAGCAATAAATGTAAGAAACTGTTACACGCAATGGAAAGCACCAAACACTCCTTATCATTATTAATTATTATTATGGGGAGTGCTACACCCGTAGGGATTATACAGCATCTGTAGGGGAGACTGGAGCACATATCCATTTCCCTAGATCAAGAGCCCTCAGCAGCATCAAGGAACCTCCCTTGAGGGGACACGAACACTCAGCTCCTAAGAAATGGGAGTAAACCAGGTTTGAGCCAATGGAAGGGCAGTTCCATTTCCCGGGATTAACATCCCATCACCGGCATCAAGTCAGAGGAAGTAAGTCAATATCTTAAGCTATCTTGAGTTAGCTTCCGTGTCTTTGTCTCTCAAGGTTAAATTTAATTTTCTAAACTCGTTTACCTTCGCAGAGGCCATTTATTGCTCTTTTAAGATGTTTCTATCTTATTTATGACCATTTTTTAATTCTGAATGACGCATGACCTTTTGCTGCCTTCCCACGACCTTTGACCTTGCGTGGGAGCTAACAAGGGCAGGCAATGTGTTGTTGTTTTTTGTATAATAAAGTAGATTATAGACCAGGTCGCATTTGTCGCTTTTTATAGCCTGTCTCTCTCTCTCTCTCTCTCTGATATAGCGTCTGTCTCCTTCCTTCCTACCTCCATCCCTACATTTCTCTCTTCCTTATATACATCTCTCTCTTCCTCTCTCTCACACCACTATTCCGCTTCGCTTTCTCTTCCGCTTTACTCCCTCCTCCTCTCTCCTATTCTCTTATATCACCCTCGCTTCAATCATCCTCTGTTTACTTTTCCTGTTGCTTCCTACACGATCCTCTCATCTTCACGCCATTGACAGCTGCTGGGCTGGGCTGTCGACCTGTCTGTCTGTATGTATATATGTGTGTTTCCCTGTCTATTAAGAAAACCGGTGTGTTGAAGCGAATGATTTGTTCTGTCACTGATTGTCACTCAGAGAGAGAGAGAGAGAGAGAGAGAGAGAGAGAATGTGTGTGTGTGTGTGTGTGTGTGTGTATGTGTATGTATTCACCTAGTTGAGGTTGCAGGGGTCGATTCACAGCTCGTGGCCCCGCCACTCCACTGCCCACTACTAGGTCGCTCTTCCTGCTCCACGAGCATCATCATACCTCTTCTTAAAGCTGTGTGTGGTATGTGTGTGTGTGCTCACGTAGTTGTGGTTGCGGGGGTCGAGTCACAGCTCATGGTGTGTGTGTGTGAGAGAGAGATTATAAAGCGTATGCATGAAGAAATATAATTCACAGCCAGTGAGAAATACTTGCCGTGTGAGAACATTTATTGCAACATTGATGGTGCTACCATACTGAGGTATTGTAGTACAATCAACTTTTGTGTGAAAAATCAATCGCCATCGTCATGATTCATGGGATGACAAAAAAGGAGAAAAAAAGTGACTTCACAAACATCGTCTTTACCTCCTGTTATCTAAGGTCAATCGACAGTTTCTCTTACTGAGACGTCTCGCCCATCCATACGATTTTAAAAGGTATGAAATACCGGGTGGCATCCTGGGGGTGGTAGTATGCCACACCTAGAGTTTACCTGGAGAGTGTTCCGGGGGTCAACGCCCCCGCGGGCGGTGTGTGACCAGGCCTCATGGTGAATCAGGGCCTGATCAACCAGGCTGTTACTGTTGTTACGGCTGGGCTTGGTAAGGAGACGCGGTAAGATAACTCAGCCTGTAAAACTACTTTGTATAAACAAAATAACGGCTCCTGACAGACAAAAAATATTTTAACCATAATTTTTAAAGGGGTTTGACTGATAAGCCAGTGGAAGGTCTCGGTCAGATGACATAAAACTCCAACTGTGGGTCATCATTTGACTAAGACCCGCGTCAGGAAACAGGACAAGTGTTTCCTGATGCGGGTCTTATTCAAATGACCCAGAGTTAGAGCTTTAGGTTATCTGACCGAGGCCTTCCACTGGCTTACCAGTCAAACCCCTTTAAAAATTATCGTTATAATCATTTTTGTCCTGTTTCCTGACAAACCCTTCCTAAAATAACGTAACCTAAAATGTTGACAGACAGGGTTTATATTACTAAACCTAAAACCCTTTGGTATGTAAATCTCGAGAGTAAAACTCGCGGAGAATACTTAAATAATTTCATTATCCCTTATTACTACGTTCTTAAGTTATATTTTTTTCTTGCCCTATCTTTTTTCCTATTCCTTCTTCACTGGAGCGGAGGAGAGAATTAAGAACACAAGAAAGAAGGAACACTGAAGCAGGCCTACTGGCCAATGCAGGGCAGGTCCATGAGGGCTTTGTCTCAAGTCCACACACTGTCATAACATATTCAAATGAGAGATATGGAAGTGTAAAATAAACCCAGTGAAAAGCAGGCGTGCAGTGGTTACAATAAGGGAACACTATATCAACATCCGTGGCCCCAAATTATTCAACATCTTACCAGAAGATATCAAACACTGCTGGGTCAGGTGTGGAAGTCTTCAAGAGGAAACTGGACAAATATCATCAAGTGCCAGATCAACCATGCTGTGATGGATATGTGGGGCAGCGGGCCTCCAGCAGCAACAGCCTGGTTGACCAGGAAAACACCAAACGAGCCTAGCCCATGGCCGGGTTCCGAGAGCAGAAAAACTCTCAGAACTCAAAGGCTCCCATCTACGCTCCTTTTGCCACCCTTTCTCCTCTTTCCTCTCTCCCATCTTCGCTCCCTCCCTCTCATCCACCCGCTCATCAGATTCTCGTCAGGATCAGTACAAAGAATCTCCGTTGTTATTCTCGTTTTTGTCAGAGAAGAGTAATTTGCGTGCTGGGAGATGGATAACCGTCTCATGTAAGCAGACGGCCTGCTTAGTCTGACGCGGGGCTCGGTAACCCACGCCCACCCATATACACCCCCTAACCCACTATCACCCATATACACCCACTAACCCACAACCACCCATATACACCCACTAACCCACAACCACCCATATACACCCACTAACCCACAACCACCCATATACACCCACAACAACCCATATGTACCCACTAACCCACGCCCACCCATATACACCCCTTAACTCACGCTTACCCATATGCACCCCTTAACCAACGCTCACCCATATACACCCCTTAACCCACGCCCACCCATATACACCCCTTAACCCACACCCACCCATATACACCCACAACCACCCATATACACCCACTAACCCACACCCACCCATATACACCCACAACCACCCATATACACCCACTAACCCACCACCCATATACACCCACTAACCCACAACAACCCATATGTACCCACTAACCCACAACCACCCATATACACCCCCTAACCCACGCCCACCTATATACACCCACTAACCCACGCCCACCTATATACACCCACTAACCCACGCTCACCCATATACACCCACTAACCCACAACCACCCATATACACCCACTAACCCACGCTCACCCATATACACCCGTTAACTCACAACAACCCACACTCATCCAAAACCTTAAGGGAATCGTTGGTTTAGCGACAGGGGTCGAATTTCTGTTGGTTCGGTATGGCTGTGGTGAGATCTTTATGGGTTCGAGTCCCTTATTTGTCAGCTATGAGGTATAAATAGCAATATAATTGTAATTATATATATATATATATATATATATATATATATATATATATATATATATATATATATATATATATATATATATATATGTGTGTGTGTGTGTGTGTGTGTGTGTGTGTGTGTGTGTGTGTGTGTGTGTGTGTGTGTGTGTGTGGCAGACAGACACACACACACACAGTAGCAATCAGTGAAGAGGCGGGGCCAGGAGCTATGACTCGACCCTTGCAATAACAAATAGGCGAGTAGAAATAGGCGAGTAAACACACACACACACACACACACACACACACACACGCACTCACGCACACACGCACACACACACAAACTATATAAACTCAAGAAAGTGGAAAAAATGCCGTAATTTGCAGTCTTTTTCCTGAGCTAAGAGGTTACCGGAAGTGGCACTGTTGACATTGGAGGACAGAAAAATCAGGGGAGACATGATAAAAGCATCAAAAATACTCTTGAAAATTGATAGGCAGGGGCGTAAACACGGGGACACCGCTGGTAGTCTTAGATAATCCTCGATGTTAGGAATTATTTCTTCAGCCAAAGTGTTTTCTGAAAGTTTAATGATATTGGTGGGGAAGTGAAGGCAGGCACCATACACAGTTTTAAGAGCAGGTACGTTAGGATCCGCGAGGCTAAGAGGGAGTGAATCTTAACAGTGGCAAATTAAGAGGCAGGGCCAGGAGCTGAGAATCTGTTCTTACAGCAACAAACAAATAAATGAGACACTTGTGAAACATTTTGGAAAACTTTACTGAAGAAACGTTTCGCCAGCCAGTGGCTTCTTCAGTCCATTACAAAGAACAATTGAAAAGGAGAAACTTGAGACAATCAGTCCCTCAGCCAGGTAATCCATCAACTGGGCTGAACACATCGACTCCAGGCTGAGGGACTGATTACCTCAAAGTACTACTCACCTTCCCCTGTTCTTCTCTGTATTGGACTGATGGCAAAACATTTCTCCAATATTCTCAAATGATGTGAAAGTGTCTCATTTATCTATGTCGTTTTTCTAAATATTTCACATCATAAGTAGGTGAATGTACACACCACACACACACACACACACACACACACACACACACACACACACACACACAGTCAACATGACGAGGACCGGAGCGACAGGGAGGACATGATAACGTGAGGAATTGAGAAGATGGATAGAAACAGAATGTTTCAAAGATGTGACACAGCAACAAGAGGTCACAACTGGAAGTTGAAGACTCGGATGAGTCACAGGGATGTTAGGAAGTATTTCTTCAGTCAGAGTTGTCAGGAAGTGGAACAATCTGGAGAGAGCGATGTAGTGGAGGCAGGATCCATACATAGTTTTAAGAAGAGGTATAATAAAGCTCATGGAGCAGGGAGAGGGTGGACATTGTAGCCACTAGCAAAGAGGCGGGGTCAGGAGCTGTGACTCAACCCATCCAACCACAAATAGGTGGGAACACATAGGTGAACGCACCCCCTTTAATTCTAAAAGGTCAGGATTTAATTTCTGGACGACATAACAAATCTTGTACACTACGGTACTGACACTGGAACCAGCGTTACAGTACACCTCAGACCTATACCAACAACTCTTTAAGTTCTGGAAATATAAACACACATGCAGTATAATGTGATCCTTTATTAACAACGTTTCGCCCTCGCAGTGGGCTTTATCAAGTCACAGACAGCTCGAACCTACCTTGAAGAGTATGCAGGAGACTTAAACAATGCTACAAAGAAATCTTTTCTCCTCTCATCACATATTGCATGTGTGTTTAAATTTTCATTGCGTCGGTATTTTATACCATTTATTTCCATCTATTAGTTCTACCTGTGTCTTTTATCGTTCCCGTACCAGAGAAGGTAGCAGACTCATTAAACTTGTCTGATTATCGTGGAGTCACAGCGGGGAAGGAGACTAATACGGATATTAGTGAAGGAGAGAGACGGACATTGGAGGGGGAGGCGGGGAGGAGATAATGGTTCCATTAGTTAGAGGAGGAAATGAATTGGATATATTTAACTCGATAATATAGCTTGAATTTCATCCTGGACACAATGGAATTTAATTTTAGGGGGAACTACAAGGATGGAAAAACAATGGGGTTTAATTTTAGGGGGAACTACAAGCATGAAAAATAATGGGGTTTAATTTTAGGGGGAACTACAAGCATGGAAAAAACAATGATTTTCTTCACTGATTCTTGTTATTATTCTTCTCATTATTATTATCATTCATGAAGAGGTCTAAAAGAATTCTTCCTGGGTAAGCCATAAGTGTCTTAAGAGGCGACTAAAATACCGGGAGCAAGGGGCTGGTAACCCCCTTTTCTCCTGTATTAATTACTAAATGTAAAGAATTCAATATTATAATCATCACTAAGCGCTAAATCCACAAGGGTCATACAGCTTGAAAAGAACTTTGTTTTTCTTGTTTTTGGTGACCCTACCTCGGTGGGAGACGGCCAGTGTTAAAAAAATAATTATTGGTATTAATTATAATGATTATTCAATTTTAGTTTTTGTTACAATATTCACAAAAAGAAACTTGTATAGTTTCACGATGGCTGGGAAATGTAACGACTGTGTTAATGGATGGTACCTATTGCACACAACTGAAAAAAACACGAAAACGTAAGAATTTAGGAACACTGAGAAGGCCTACTGGCCCATACAAGGACCTGCCTAAAGCTACCCAAGCTACCTAAAGCTACCCAAAAATTTACTCCCGTACCCACGACACCAATCACACCCAGTCCCTCCCACTCATATATTTGTCCAATGTCTTTTTAAAGCCACCCAGGATCCTATCCTCGATTACCCTACTCGGAAGACTGATGGAACAAGTTATACCAAAAGTATCGGAAGAACGGAGACTCCACGCTCGGGACATGGAGATAATGGTGTCATCACTTACAGAGTGCAAAGATTTCTAATGGATCTCCTGTGTCGGTGCCTCCACTGGAAGGAACCACCATCCCCTACCGGGAGGCTTATAAAACATCAGTGTTAAGTTTAGGAAAGAAACACCCTTGCTAATGACCCCCCCTTGTTTCAGGGCTGGATTTATATGGGTAAGAAACCTCATTACAGGGTCATTAGTGGGAGTGTTTAAAATGGGTCTCGAGCAGAGGTATTTGCTGCCAAATGTACACACTACACCGTGTACGCTGGACTATTTTAGCAAGTTTATATATTTTAAAAGCCTTGTTATGTACATATATATCATGTGAGTGGTTGTGAATATATTACAAAGGGATATAATAAACCCAGAAACTAGATCTCAAAGTTCTGATAGTTAATCAGCTTACAATGGCAATGAACTATATAGCCGTGAATACAGTTAAAAAATAATTTACAATGCAGCTTATAAGCAATTTTCAATTATACTAACCCAATCATTTAGCAACTTTTACACATGTTGCAAGACAGGTGATCTTGTTGCGACTCCCGGCATAGTCATCTTGCAGGTGAGTTGTTCCGGATGACTAAAGAGAGGTACAAATTTTGTAGGAGTGATAAAAATGGAAAATTAAAAATCTATATATTTCTAAGTATGTTTTTCAAAAAATGTAATTTTTTTCTTCTGTCATCATAAAGGCATGATGGCAATTTTTTTTTTGTTTTTTCTCCAAAAATTACGATTTTAATGATTGTTTTATTCTAAATACATTACATTGTAATATCTCTGAGAACTCCATTCAAGTGCAGGAAGTGACAACAACTCAGTCACCTGTGGGTTGTCAACATGTTTTAAGGGGGACAACATAGTGAAATGTGGCGCGCCATCACCGTAGAGTTTTACAGAAAACGTAATATATGTATAACTCAGGAATAAGTTAGACATTATTTTCCATTTTTGGCACAAATTATTTATAGGAGCGTCATGATTTTTACACACATTATTGAGTAATGATGGTTCTACTAGCATGTACAGGGGATTTGTGATATTTTTACCGCTTTGTTTTTACTGATTGTTTTTCTCCCCACAAATTCCTTAAAGTAATAAACTTCAACATTTTTTATTATACAATCTATTGACATTTTCGCTCAAACGGAGTTAGTACCAAGATTGTCTATCCCTCGTCTTTCATCTGATGTCAACTAGAGAATTGAACATCTTACCAGTTTTGTAGATAAGGGAGAGGTTTTGCCCTATAGAATTTTGCTCTATTTACTTTTTTCTATCTTTTAAGGCAAAAAAATATTATAAACACAGTGGTAGGCTTCAAATGCTGCTTAAATTACTGTAAAAACGTCATTGAAATTGGACCAAAAACAAAAATGATTTCGCTAATGCCTTCCCAAAAGAAGAAGGACAGATAACTGATCTCCCACAAGAAATACTCTCCATCTTATTTTGGTATCAAGAGTAAATCAAGTGTTACTTTAATTACCCGGTAATTACTGTGTATTGTCTAAGGGTTAAAATTATTTTTACTTTCTTCATTACTTCTCCTCCTTTCTTTCTCTCTTTGGGGTTATAGCGCCTGGGAAATAGGAAGCCATAACAAGAAAGAGGTGTAGTATCAAGTTTCTTGTATTAAGATCCTGTCATTGACATACGTCTACTTACCCCCTTCCCCTTCAGTGAAGTTTCCGGAGGATCGAACCTACACCACACAATTTAAACGGAACATAAATGTAGTGGACCTCGCTCACCTGTACTGTCATCTTCAACTGCTTCACCTCATTTTTGCTCTGAACATAAGGATTGGAAGTATCCATCTGCTTTACGCTAGAGGGACTGACCACTTCCTACTATAGTTGGACTGATCTCGTAATTGCTACTGCCTTCAGCGTTATCCCTTGTATTCGACTAAAGAAGTCTACTGTGTAGGCGAAACGTTTCGGCAATATGCTCAAATAATGTACACGTTTCTTATACAATACCGTTTAATTGATATTAAAACGTATTAAAAGTTGTAGCTTCTGAAATCAGTTCTTAACCAGCAGGGATCTTACGTTGGTTTGTGTGTCCAGCAGTAACAGCCTGGTTGATTAAGCTCTGATCCACTGTGAAGCCTGGTCATAGCACGGGCGGCGGGGACGTTGACCCCCTGAACACCCTCAAGGGTAATCCAACCTATCCGTCGCTCACCTGACGCCAGTATATAAGCACCAACCTTCCTGCCTGTACTTCAGACTCTTCAAGACGACGGTGATCGTCACACCAACTCCAAGACTGAGGAACTGATTACCTAATCTTTTGTATACAGTTCCACTGTCTTATCATTATGTCCTTGAATTTGTATTTATAAAGCCACTGGATGGGCGAGACGTCTACAAATAAAGATACCCAGATGTTGCACATGTGTCTGACTTCACCCTCCAGGCAGACTCCAGTTAGATGAGGTATATAATAATCACGGGAGTATAATTATCATAATTATAATGTTGGACAAAATGTTTTGTGAAGCGCAGAATTTTAACTTCATGTTGCCCCTTTATGATAGCGTGTACATTAATTGTTATATACGGATACACTATTTTGTGTATAGTCAAAGGTAAAGTTGATGCCGCCGCTGCCGCTATTACAATTATTATTACTAATACTACTTCCTGCCCCCGCCTTTTCCCGTATATATACTATGGCCTTCTCTACTATGATCACCTTGGTGTCACTTGACAATAGTTCAGGATGGCCCGAACCGTCGTTGTTTGTCTAGTATCAGTTAACTGTATCACTAAGATTATTGCAGCACCGTCCAGTTTACACAAACTCACTAGAGATGTTATGTCTTCACGCATGACTTTTCAGACACCTTCATACATGACCTTCAAGTTCAGCTACAGGAAATTACACGCGATTTTGTTATGTTCAACATTCTGAAGAGGAAAAATTACAATAGCTTGGCTGGAACAATTAAATTCTTGCTTACAAACGGGTGAGGTTTGAACCCGCTGTCAGTGTGTCTCAAAACTCCAGTCCGCGGGTTCAAACCCCACCCGTGGTATGCTTTGTCTGCAATCGTGTCATTACGATTTAGTGAGTCAAATTCTTGCTTATTTTTTATTTCGATTTCACGAAGACTGTTCGTCAACACTTAAGTCCGCCCGAGTGTACAAATTAATTCTATTAAGTGAAAAAATAAGACGAACTCTGCATAATTACGCTACTATCTTTCTACCGTGAAATGACTTACGTAAAGTGTATAGACCAATTAAATTTCGCTGACAACGAGCCGTCACTGTTAATTAAGTGACGGCGGTGCCAGACGAATATGACTGACGTAAAGAATTTAACTCAGGTTTAACAAATATCTGTTTACAGGAAGGTTACAGTGTTAACATTGGCAATAGAGACCGACCTAACACAGGAGTCACATGATCACATTGGGATTTACTCTGTAAGGAGGCAGGGATTTATTCTGCAGGGAGGCAGGAACTTACTCTGTAGGGAGACAAGGCCTTACTCTGTAGGGAGGCAGGGACTTGCTCTGTAGGGAGGCAGGAACTTGCTCTGTAGGGAGGCAGGCACTTACTCTGTAGGGAGGCAGGGACTTACTCTGTAGGGAGGCAGGGACTTACTCTGTAGGGAGGCAGGGACTTACTCTGTAGGGAGGCAGGGACTTACTCTGTAGGGAGGCAGGGACTTACTCTGTAGGGAGGCAGGGACTTACTCTGTAGGGAGGCAGGGACTTACTCTGTAGGGAGGCAGGGACTTACTCTGTAGGGAGGCAGGGACTTACTCTGTAGGGAGGCAGGGACTTACTCTGTAGGGAGACAAGGCTTTACTCTGTAGGGAGGCAGGGACTTACTCTGTAGGGAGGCAGTGACTTACTCTGTAGGGAGGCAGGGACGTGCTCTGTAGGGAGACAAGGCTTTACTCTGTAGGGAGGCAGGGACTTACTCTGTAGGGAGGCAGGGACTTACTCTGTAGGGAGGCAGGGACTTACTCTGTAGGGAGGCAGGGACTTACTCTGTAGGGAGACAAGGACTTACTCTGTAGGGAGACAAGGACGTACTCTGTAGGGAGACAAGGACTTACTCTGTAGGGAGGCAGGGACTTACTCTGTAGGGAGACAAGGACTTACTCTGTAGGGAGGCAGGGACTTACTCTGTAGGGAGGCAGGGACTTACTCTGTAGGGAGACAAGGACTTACTCTGTAGGGAGACAAGGACTTACTCTGTAGGGAGGCAGGGACTTACTCTGTAGGGAGACAAGGACTTACTCTGTAGGGAGACAAGGACGTACTCTGTAGGGAGGCAGGGACTTACTCTGTAGGGAGGCAGGGACTTACTCTGTAGGGAGACAAGGACGTACTCTGTAGGGAGACAAGGACGTACTCTGTAGGGAGACAAGGACGTACTCTGTAGGGAGACAAGGACTTACTCTGTAGGGAGACAAGGACGTACTCTGTAGGGAGGCAGGGACTTACTCTGTAGGGAGGCAGGGACTTACTCTGTAGGGAGGCAGGGACTTACTCTGTAGGGAGGCAGGGACTTACTCTGTAGGGAGGCAGGGACTTACTCTGTAGGGAGGCAGGGACTTACTCTGTAGGGAGGCAGGGACTTACTCTGTAGGGAGACAAGGACGTACTCTGTAGGGAGACAAGGACTTACTCTGTAGGGAGGCAGGGACTTACTCTGTAGGGAGACAAGGACTTACTCTGTAGGGAGGCAGGGACTTACTCTGTAGGGAGGCAGGGACTTACTCTGTAGGGAGGCAGGGACTTACTCTGTAGGGAGTCAGGGACTTACTCTGTAGGGAGGCAGGGACTTACTCTGTAGGGAGACAAGGACGTACTCTGTAGAGAGGCAGGGACTTACTCTGTAGGGAGGCAGGGACTTACTCTGTAGGGAGGCAGGGACTTACTCTGTAGGGAGGCAGGGACTTACTCTGTAGGGAGACAAGGACTTACTCTGTAGGGAGTCAGGGACTTACTCTGTAGGGAGGCAGGGACTTACTCTGTAGAGAGGCAGGGACTTACTCTGTAGGGAGACAAGGACTTACTCTGTAGGGAGGCAGGGACTTACTCTGTAGGGAGGCAGGGACTTACTCTGTAGGGAGACAAGGACGTACTCTGTAGGGAGGCAGGGACTTACTCTGTAGGGAGGCAGGGACTTACTCTGTAGGGAGGCAGGGACTTACTCTGTAGGGAGGCAGGGACTTACTCTGTAGGGAGACAAGGACTTACTCTGTAGGGAGTCAGGGACTTACTCTGTAGGGAGGCAGGGACTTACTCTGTAGGGAGGCAGGGACTTACTCTGTAGAGAGGCAGGGACTTACTCTGTAGGGAGACAAGGACTTACTCTGTAGGGAGGCAGGGACTTACTCTGTAGGGAGGCACAGATTTATGCTGTAGGGGGACTAATTCAGTCTGTAGGGAACGACAACGCTGTACCAATAAAGGAGGCTATTCTGTAGCATTTCTTCACTATAGCAGGCAGTCATTATTATCAGGCAGAGACTAACTGTGTCTACCTAGATCACAATGGCTCAGTACTGTGCGAATATGAAGGAGCTTAGAGGTAGCTTCCAAATTGATCCCTATGACAGTACCGAAAGTTAAAATAGATTAAAAACCACGGTACGGGTGGGGGTTGAACTCGCGGCAAATGAGTCGTAAAGCTCCAGGCCAGTGCGTAAGTCACGAGTTCAAACCCGATCCGTACCATGGTTTGATTTAAAATTTCTAGCTGCTTTCAGCAGTGAGAGAAAACAGAAGTGTACAAAAAGTTTAGACCATAACAACGCTGCGGCTTATGTAGAGCTTTACGTGATAAAGCTCTACTCAGAGCGAAACGTTGCCACAATGCTTGCTTTCCCATTTTGTCTTCTCATTGTACAACTGAATATATCGTAGAGGGGAACTGTCTACTACTGTCTACTGAGAGGAACTATCTACTGAGAGGAATTATCTACTGATAAGAACTGTCTACTAAGAGGATCTACATTGATCCTGTCGCAGTTTTGTTCCAGCCACGGTGTTCCAGCCATGGTGTTGTTCCAGGCATGGTGTTGTTCTAGCCATGGTGTTTCAGCCTCAGTGTTGTTTAAGCTACGGTGTTGTTCCAACCACGGCGCTCCAACCACGGCGCTCCAACCACGGCGCTCCAGCCACGGCGCTCCAGCCACGGCGCTCCAGCCACGGCGCTCCAGCCACGGCGCTCCAGCCACGGCGCTCCAGCCACGGCGCTCCAGCCACGGCGCTCCAGCCACGGCGCTCCAGCCACGGCGCTCCAGCCACGGCGCTCCAGCCACGGCGCTCCAGCCACGGCGCTCCAGCCACGGCGCTCCAGCCACGGCGCTCCAGCCACGGCGCTCCAGCCACGGCGCTCCAGCCACGGCGCTCCAGCCACGGCGCTTCAGCCACGGCGCTCCAGCCGCGGCGTTCAAGCCACGGCGTTCCAGCCACGGCTTTCTAGGAATATTGCTGTTCTAGTCATGGTATTGCTCCAGCCAGGGTATATGGGCTTATTCTTCATAGAGATATTTATTTGATCTTACCCAGAACTGAATAAATGATTTCTATCTTGATAAAACGTGTCAAGGACAGAGAAACCTGTGTTCTAGCAACCTTGAAGCAACACACACACACAACTGCTCTAACAACCTTAAAGCAACACACACACAACTGCTCTAACAACCTTGAAGCAACACACACACAACTGCTCTAACAACCTTAAAGCAACACACACACAACTGCTCTAACAACCTTGAAGCAACACACACACAACTGCTCTAACAACCTTGAAGCAACACACACACAACTGCTCTAACAACCTTGAAGCAACACAACACTTCGCACAACCTTGAAGCAACACACACGACAGTTCTCAAAACCTTGAAGAAACGAAGAAACACATTAGTTCTTTCTGTCTTAAGACAGACTTGCTTCAAGAGGATCAGAACTGGACTGAAGAAGGCTCTGGAGGGCGAAACGTACCCTCAATAATTCTCTGGATAATAGCACGAGTCTCTTAAAAAGAGGGTCTCAGTGTTTGTGAAGTAGGTTAGAATACGCAAGGTTAGGAAAGGTTTATCTGGAGTTTACCTGGAGAGAGTTCCGTGGGGCAACGCCCCCGCGGCCCGGTCTGTGACCAGGCCTCATGGTGGATCAGAGCCTGATCAACCAGGCTGTTACTGCTGGCTGCACGCAATGCAACGTACGAGGCACAGCCCGGCTGGTCAGGTACCGTCATTAAGTGGTACCTCGAGTT
Source organism: Cherax quadricarinatus (assembly GCF_038502225.1). Taxonomy (NCBI): domain Eukaryota; kingdom Metazoa; phylum Arthropoda; class Malacostraca; order Decapoda; family Parastacidae; genus Cherax; species Cherax quadricarinatus. Next base: position 6,354,930 of record NC_091382.1, read on the forward strand.
ACAAACTTAATTCGTTAGGTAAGGTTTAGGTAAGGTTTAGGAAAGGTTTGGGTTAGTTTCGGGTTAGGTTCGGCTTAGGTTAGGTTAGAATAGGTTAGGTTCAGTTGAGGTCAGGTTAGATTCAGGTGAGGTTAGGTGAGGTTTGGTTAGGTTACGATAGGTTAGGTTAGGATAGCATATATTAGGTTAGGTTCATGTGAGGTCAGGTAAGGGTTAGGTTAAGTCAGGTTAGTCAGGAAACAGGACAAGTGTTCCCTGACGCGGGTCTTAAGACATATAACGAACCGCAGCTTCTGGTCACCTGAAGGAGGCCTTCCACTTCTGTAGAGCAGATATACACACTCCTGCATTTATGTTTTAGATTTTCCTGTCGCCAGTCTGTGTAAACAGTTCCTTTGCACGCACAGCTGCTTGTTTTAAACCCTCTCCTTCCCTCCGCTTTTTATTAACGGGAATCATTAATCACCTGTCCCAGGGGCATGATAGAAGGGTGAACAGATGCTTTGAGAGAGAGAGAGAGAGGAGAGAGAGAGTGAGAGAGTATGAGTGTGTGTCTGTACTCTCTCTCTCTCAAAAAAAAGAGGGGCGCCACTAGCACGATAAGACAACACAGTAAGTGTCAGGGGCCCAAGTCTGTTCAGCTGCCTCCCAGCATACATAAGTGGGATTACCAATAGACCCCTGGATGTCTTCAAGAAGGCTCTAGACAGGCACCTAAAGTCAGTACCTGACCAGCTGGGCTGTGGTTCGTACATCGGTTTATGTGCGGCCAACAGTCACAGCCTTATTGATCAGGCCCTGATCCTCCGCGAAGCCTGGTCTAAGACTGGGGCGTAGGGGTGTTGACCCCTAAAACCCTCTCCAGGTATACTCCAGGTGTACTCCAGGTGTACTCCAGGTGTACTCCAGGTGTAAAAGAAACACCATCGGTCCTAGATTTGATCCTGTAATTTGCAGATTGTGGTTATGAGCATATTTATTGTGGATTCTATACAACGTGTAAGAAACGAGTGGAAACTTACACCAGGACCCACATGGGCATAAGGGGAAGAAACCATTACACAAATAACCCGTACATAGAGAGCTTACAAAGACGTTTCGTTCCGACCTGGACCATTTACAGAGTCACACTAACTCTTGTGTTAGTGTGACCGGTTCATGGCGCAAGTCGGAGCAAAAAGCCGTCATAAACTCCCCTCTATGTACGGGTTATCTGTGTATTGTTACAGTCTATTAAGTCAGGCTGAGAGTGAGGAAGAATAGGCGACCCTAAACTCTAAATGAAATATCATGGGGACGGCTGGCGACCTTACGGCTGGTGACCTTACGGCTGGGACCAAACACTGCAATTACCACACGGCTCGAACTGGGTTTACATCGCTCGGCCACACCACCGATGATCGTTCCGACGATAGAAACAACCAAACTCTCACCTATTAAGTCAGGGCATTGGCGTGGACCGAGAAAAAAGCGCCAACTGTGTTTGTGGGTGTACTGGCCTATATATGGCTGCAGGGGTCGAGCCACAGTCAGGAGCTGTAACTCAACCCCATCTTTTAATAAATCTTTCCATTTTTCACTATTTTTTTCATAACTCGTATTTTATTTTGGCTCCTCTCACTTGCTATTTTTTTTTATTCATCTTCTTTCTTCCTTTCCTCTCCTTTTCTAATCATCCTTAACCTCCCACTAACACCCTTTACTTCTTCCTTTCATTAGTATCTCTCATTCTCCTTCAGTCCAGTTATTCTTGTCCACTCTCCTCTGTCCCTTCCTAAACCTTCAAATCTTGTATCATCCCTCCACTGACTTCCTATATCCCTCCACTGACTTCCTATATCCCTCCACTGACTTCCTATATCCCTCCACTGACTTCCTATATCCCTCCACTGACTTCCTATATCCCTCCACTGACTTCCTATATCCCTCCACTGACTTCCTATATCCTTCCACTGACTTCCTATATCCCTCTACTGTCCCTATATCCCTCCACCGTCTCACTGTATCCCTCCACCGTCTCCATATATCCCTCCACCGTCACCCTATATCCCTTCACCGACTTCCTATATCCGTCTACTGTCCCTATATCCCTCCACTGTCCCTATATCCCTCCACCGTCTCCCTGTATCCCTCCATCGTCTCCCTACATCCCTCCACCGTCACCCTATATCATTCCACTGACTTCCTATATCCCTCCACTGTCTCCCTATATCCCTTCACCGTCTCCCTATATCCCTCCAGTGTATTTACATTCATTATCTCCCTATTTTTCCTTCACTATCTTTCAATTTCTCCTCAAATACCCCCTCCTTTTATTTCCATTATCTATATGTACCCAATTCACTTTACTTTTTTTGAAGTTCCTTTACCAACCCTCTCTACCTTTCTTTAGTAGCACTTCTGTTTATCTTCCTTGTTCCCTTACTCTCCTCTTTTCCTCTTTATTCATTTCCCTGTGTTATTAACCTCTATCTTTTCCGCTTTCCTCATTTCCTCTCTTCTCTTTCGTTTGACTCCTTCTCCGAATTTCTTTAAATATCAAGAAATTTAACATTTAGACAAGAAAACAGCAGTTTTTTAGCACAAGGGCAGTCTCCCACCGAGGCGAGGAGACCTGACAAAGAAAAAAAATACTTTCACCATCAATCACTCAATCACTGTCTCATCAGCAGCATCATGCAACTGATGATGACTCAGGTTCACAGTCGAAAGATGCAGTTATATTTCTTCCTGCTGTTTACGTCTCTTCATGTGGGATATATATTCTTTTGATACACTTATGCAAAGATCTAAACCCGTCCGGGTCATGTAGAGCAATAAGAGGTTAACAAAAATTATATATTGGTCATGCAATAATTTTTTTCACCTTGAGGACAGGGTGACAAAATATTACTTAGTGGACTTTTCAGATCTTTCGCCTATGCAGAGACGTCATCAGGCGTCACCACTCGCTAGCTTTGCTCCATTTGTCGGCAGAACTAAGAACACAGACCCAGGAACCACAGAAAACCTTACGTTACTTGTAAATCCATAACTAAGGACACAGAACAACAGTCAACGGCATAACAAGCCCCACAAAATAGGGGCAAAACATTGTGAAAAAGTCCCTTTTATAAAATTCTAGGCACTATTCAAAATAAACATTTCACCTCGAGTGGTTTCAGCAGTCCAAGTGACTGATACAGTCACTCGGGGCGAAACATCTCTCCGTAATGTTCAGAACTGGACAAAAATTTCCTCCACTGTACCACCAGCGTATTGTGGCCGGTGTCCGGTTAAGGTCACTACAATATATACATATACACTCTTGAAGTCACTCTGGAGCGAAACAGAGTGACCTCAAGAGTGTATCAGTCTGTAGTGGAAGGAAGGCGGGGTAGGGGTCGGCTTAGGAAAGGTTGGAGGGAGGGGGTAAAGGAGGTTTTGTGTGCGAGGGGCTTGGACTTCCAGCAGGCATGCGTGAGCGTGTTTGATAGGAGTGAATGGAGACGAATGCTTTTTAATACTTGACGTGCTGTTGGAGTGTGTGCAAAGTAACATTTATGAAGGGGTTCAGGGAAACCGGCAGGCCGGACTTGAGTCCTGGAGATGGGAAGTACAGTGCCTGCACTCTGAAGGAGGGGTGTTAATGTTGCAGTTTAAAAACTGTAGTGTAAAGCACCCTTCTGGCAAGACAGTGATGGAGTGAATGATGGTGAAAGTTCTTTTTCGGGCCACCCTGCCTTGGTGGGAATCGGCCAGTGTGATAATAAAAATAATAATAATAAATATATATATATATATATATATATATATATATATATATATATAAATAAATAAATATATACATATATATATATATATGCCAAACAACCACTCTGAAAGAATAGAGAAATTCCAAGCGCTTTCGTGACTACTCACATTATAGTTCCTTGATAATGTGAGTAGTCACGAAAGCGCTTGGAATTTCTCTATTCTTTCAGAGTGGTTGTTTTGCATATTTTGAAATCACCTGTTTACTGTGATCTTATTGCATATATATATATATATATATATATATATATATATATATATATATATATATATATATATATATAATACACACACACACACACAAACACACACACACACACACACACACACACACACACACACACACACACACTATTCCGTCGATTATTTTTAAGATAGTTTAATCTTCAGTTTAAAAGGGTCAGTTTAATACTGGTTACGACATTGTAAAATAGAGAGAGAGAGAGAGAGAGAGAGAGAGAGAGAGAAAGAGTATAATGATAACCTTTACTGACAAAGTTTCGCCCACACAGTGGACTTGTCAACTCAGAAACAGGATCTGTTTGTGACATGATAAAATCCACTGTGTGGGCAAAACATCAATAAGGGGCATTATACTGCATTTCTCTCTCTCCATCGTCTGGGTATTTTATAAACTTTTCTCGAATTTATTACAATAGACAGAAATTTTTTTAAAGTAGATCATAACAGTTTCATTTTCCTGTCAATATTTTTGACAGAAAAAAAAAATTTGAACACCTCCACCTCGTACCTTTATTTTCAGTTAAAAATTTTCCATTATTTTTTTGCCTCACTATTTGGTTGCCATGGTAAATTTCAAGCGTCCGAATCATAAACCTTTTTACAACATTGCTACTCAAAATTTTTGGTCGTCGTCTATTGTAGCCGGATATAATCTGTTAACATTTGTATCCGCTTTAGCATATGATAAAAAAATGCATAATTTTGGAATAGGTTTCTACTGCATAATTTTTGTGATATTTATAAATTTTTATTTAATCTGAATAATTGGCAGCCTTTTTTTCCCATTAATTTTGCAAAATTTCTGCCAGTCGTTTGGAGAGGCATCACAGGCCATTGTGAATGGCGAATGACTGTTCCTGAAGCTGTGTAGTGGTTAGTGCTACGTCGGGACTACCTTGCCTGGGAATGCAGGGTAAATTGGTTAATTGGGTTTAAAGCCTATCTACTACATGATGGTCATTAAGGCTGCATAACTGGCTGAGGTTAAATAGCTATCACCTACACTATGGTCATTAATGATTAGTTAACTGGGTTTAATGGCTGTCTACCACAAGAAGGCCATTAAGGATGCATGGGTGATTAATTGGTCTTCCACGTTCATCAACAAGACGAGGGTCATTAAGGAAACATTAATGGTTATTTGGGTTTAAAGCCAATCGACTACACGAGGGTCATTAAGGCTGCACGTCATCAGTTGACCACCAGTCAAGAATAAATTCCTAAAGAATTAAACTCGGTATTTACACATACTGAGACACTTCCCAGTGTATGAATTCTGTACTACAGTTATATAATAAAACTAATGAACCTGAAACTTCAGTGCCCCTAAACCCATAGGGGCCCTAGAAGCGACTTTAGGCCACATTGCTAAAAAAAATCTGGGGTCTACTGTACGATTTTTTTTAATATTAATAATACAGTATAATTCAATACACAATAGTTAAAATATAATTAAAAAGTTATTAAATTATGATGCAGTCTAGAAGTTGCTGGTTGTAAAGGTGACTCCATGTTAGTTCAAGCTTCAGGGCCCCAAAAATATAGGTCAGCCACTAGTTACAAGGTATGGTAGCCCAAAATATTACTAGCTGCAAATATTCTCTACATGTCTGTATATGTTGCATGCCCGAATGTAAGAATATATGCAAAATCAATTGCAAATTGACCATGAGTATCGCCCATTGACATTACGTAATGAAGGTTGCTCTATCTTCTATCCACCGCATTACGTAATGAAGGTTGCTCTATCTTCTATCCACCGCATTACGTAATGAAGGTTGCTCTATCTTCTATCCACCGCAGTGATGGTAGAACACAGACATCGTACACACATTTCCTAGGGATCGATTCCCGTCCACATTTACGTGGGTTTTGTTAGTCATTCATTGTGATTTTCTCAAAGTGCAGTCGTATGTGTACACGCCCAAGTCACATATATGTCTTTTCTGCTTTCGTATTGCGATTAACAGGAATTTACACACCTGCTAGACAAGGTTAGAGCGCGACCACCTTAAAAACTCCAATAAAGCATTTGGAATGGCGGAGAGAAGAATAAATGGAAATAACAGAAAAGGTTAGAGAAGGGGTGAAGAAGGAGGTGTAAGTGAATGACAGGAGGGAGAGGAAGGCTTAAAGGAGAGAGTTCGAAAGGGAGGAGATAGCAAGAGAGGGAATGAGTATGAGAGGCAGAGAGCAAGTGAGGGAGAGAGTAAGAGAGGGAGTTAAAAGAGGGAAAAGAAGAGAGGTGACAAAGAGCTGAAGGATCGGGAAGAGCTGCAATATTATTTTTGTATCGGTCGGACAATTGCATTTATTGTCATGTTATATTCAACCTAAAATGTCTGCACTCACACGCTCACGACGCACTCGCACGCCCACGACGCACATGCACTCTCACTTTGGAGCACACATACACGTATTCCAACACAGGTACGATAAGGCTTTCGAAGCCATGAGAGTGAACCTAGCAGCGACCTGCGAAGAGAATAGCCAGGAGCTGTGATTGGAAGTATTTCCTCAGCCACAGAGTAGTCAGGAAGTGGAATAGTTTGGGAAGCGATGTAGTGGAGGCAGGATCCATACATAGTTTTAAGCAGAGGTACGATAAAGCTCATGGTTCAGGGAGAGTGACCTAGTAGCGACCAGTGAAGAGGCGAGGCCAGGAGCTTGGACTCGACCCCTGCAACCTCAACTAGGTGAGTACAACTAGGTGAGTACACACACACACACACACACACACACACACACACACATTTGTAAAATTTATGAGTAAAATAAAAACAAATGAGAACAAGAAATGGCTCCAAAGGGACCTGGACGAACTATGAGAGTGGTCAGGTAAGTGGCTACTTGAATTCAAATGCAAGGTCACGAAGACTGGGAAAAGAGCAGGAAGACCAGAAACGGAGTATAGACTAGGGGGACAGAGGCTACAGACTTCATGCAAAGGTAAGTACCTAGAGGTTACAAAACTGTCCAGCATAACCCAGAGGTTCACATCAGACAAATAACCTCTATAGTCAATGTTCGTCTGGCAAATTTAAGAGCAGCTAGGTAGTATATCTTAAGAGTACGCAGCACCAGTATGGAGCCAGCACCTAAAAAAGTCTGTGTTAAATAACAGGAGAAAGCCCAGAAGTATGCAACAAGCCTTGTTCCTGAGCTATGGGGCATTATCTACCAGAAGTTAACAAACTGAAGGACAGAATAACTAGGAGAGACATCATAACGACATACAAAATACTGAAAGGAAATAAGGTAGACAGGGAAACGCTGTTTGAGAGGCAATGAACTGGAATGCGGAGATACCAATGGAAGTTAAAATCGAAGAGGAGCCACAGGGATGTTAGGAAGAATTTCTTCAATCTTGGAGTGGTCAGGAAGTAGACTGATCTTTGTGAGGAAGTGGAGGCAGGTTCCATACACAGTTTCAAGAGCAGGTACGATGTGACCCACAAGGATAAGACTGAATCCGAAGAGTAGCAAGTTAAAGAGGCTGCACCAGGATCTGTGAATCGACCCATGTAATCACAAATAGGCGAGTGCACACACACATACGAATACACACACACACACACACACACACACACACACACACACACACACACACACACACACACACACACATATACATACATACACGAAAAATGGTCTGGTGGTACCAATAAGACGTTGAGAAAGACGTATGTACTGTTCAGAACATTTCTTAAAAGGAAACGTTTCACCACGAAAGACTTTTTTTTTTAGTTTAGGATAGATGAAGCCCTCGTGGCGAAACGTTTCCCTCTAATAAATATCCTGACCAGTACATATGTAACTTTTCGCCCACACAGTAACTTGTAACTGAACACACTACCTCAACACACACACACACACACACCCACCCACCCACACACACACACACACACACACACACACAAGCAGGGATAACAGGGAAGGCACTACAATGGATCAGGGAATACTTGACAGGAAGACAGCAGCGAGTCATGGTACGTGGCGAGGTGTCAGAGTGGGCACCTGTGACCAGCGGGGTCCCACAGGGGTCAGTCCTAGGACCAGTGCTGTTTCTGGTATTTGTGAACGACATGATGGAAGGAATAGACTCTGAGGTGTCCCTGTTTGCAGATGACGTGAAGTTGATGAGAAGAATTCACTCGATCGAAGACCAGGCAGAACTACAAAGGGCAGCAGACCTGGTCCAGCAATTGGCTCCTGGAGTTCAATCCCACCAAGTGCAAAGTCATGAAGATTGGGGAAGGGCAAAGAAGGCCGCAGACGGAGTACAGTCTAGGGGGTCAGAGACTACAAACCTCACTCAAGGAAAAAGATCTTGGGGTGAGTATAACACCAGGCACATCTCCTGAAGCGCACATCAACCAAATAACTGCTGCAGCATATGGGCGCCTAGCAAACCTCAGAACAGCATTCCGACATCTTAATAAGGAATCATTCAGGACCCTGTACACCGTGTACGTTAGGCCCATATTGGAGTATGCGGCACCAGTTTGGAACCCACACCTAGCCAAGCACGTAAAGAAACTAGAGAAAGTGCAAAGGTTTGCAACAAGACTAGTCCCAGAGCTAAGAGGTATGTCCTACGAGGAGAGGTTAAGGGAAATCAACCTGACGACACTGGAGGACAGGAGAGATAGGGGGGACATGATAACGACATACAAAATACTGAGAGGAATTGACAAGGTGGACAAAGACAGGATGTTCCAGAGATTGGACACAGTAACAAGGGGACACAGTTGGAAGCTGAAGACACAGATGAATCACAGGGATGTTAGGAAGTATTTCTTCAGCCACAGAGTAGTCAGTAAGTGGAATAGTTTGGGAAGTGATGTAGTGGAGGCAGGATCCATACATAGCTTTAAGCAGAGGTATGATAAAGCTCACGGCTCAGGGAGAGTGACCTAGTAGCGATCAGTGAAGAGGCGGGGCCAGGAGCTCGGACTCGACCCCCGCAACCTCAACTAGCTAGGTGAGTACAACTAGGTGAGTACACACACACACACACACACACACACACACACACTAGACTTCCCCAGCCACTGCTCACACTAACTCCCTCTTCTAATCTCCTCTTCTCTCCTATCCTCTTATTCTCTATCCTCTCCTCTCCTATCCTCTCTTATCCTCTCCTCTCCTATCCTCTCTTATCCTCTCCTCTCCTATCCTCTCCTCTCCTATCCTCTCTTATCTTCTCCTCTCCTATCCTCTCCTCTATACTCTCTTATCCTCTCCTCTCCTGTTCTCTCCTATCCTCTCCTCTTTTATTCCCTGACCCCACGGGCAAGAAACAGGAACTGTTGAAAATGGTACGAAATACTGACAAGTTGACGATTAAGACATGTGCAACAGTCTGGTATCTTTATTGATTTAACGTTTCGCCTATACAGTAGGTTTCTTCAGTCACATACAAAGGAAGCAGTAGTAATGAAATAATGATGATGTAATCAGTTCATCAACACTGGAGAAAAATCATTTGAGGTGGTCAGTCCCCTGAACACCTCAACCTAACCTAACCTCAATCTAACCTAATCTAAACCTAACATGACCTTCAGGAAATAGCAAGCCAGGACACCACGAACCTCAAAACAGAAGAAATCAAACTGTGACACACAGATACAAAAGCAAGGAGGGGCGAATGGAATTAGTGAAAAAAAATTGGCGTCAGCAGCCATCATAGCTCTCACAGAAACAAAATTCATTGCGATAACAGATGCTATAGCGTCTGACTATACTCCCAGATACTGCAATCTATGCAAGTTTTCAAGTTGCGTGGAAGACAGGAGGGAGCAGCAAGAGGAGTACTGATAAAAGGATGTTGAAGACTTAGCTGTTAGAGATCTGAATAATTAATAGCCAAAAATGACAAAATACGGTATCATTAAACTTTTCCGTCATATAAAGCGCACGACAGAAGTATCTTAATGATAAATCAATAATCATATTCAAGGGCTAATTACCCTTTTACTTTACACTTAAGTGCAACCCAATGTTTACCTTTGACCTTGAGCATACAAGGCGCTGGGTGGAAGAAAGGTGCGCCTTATATGGCGGAAAATACGTTATTCAACATTCTATAATAAATAGTTCCTTCACATGTAACTATACACAAGTAAAACACATTCCTAAGGGGATAAACACTTAAAATATAACATCAGTTAAAAAAAACATTAGACGTTAGAAATCAAAAGCTCTTTGTATATAATTTCCCCGAGGTCCCATAACCTACCCAGTGGATAACAAGGAAGAAAATAAAAGATAATTGAACTGTTGTCAAACAGATAAGAGATACAGCCAGAGAGCTGCCACAAGTTGCACAAAGAAGGGTCCCAGCCACAAGTTGCACAAAGAAGGGTCCCAGCCACAAGTTGCACAAAGAAGGGTCCCAGCCACAAGTTGCACAGAGTAGGTTTCCAGCCACAAGTTGCACAGAGTAGGTTTCCAGCCACAAGTTGCACAGAGTAGGTTCCCAGCCACAAGTTGCACAGAGAAGGATCCCAGCCACAAGTTGCACAGAGAAGGATCCTAGCCACAAGTTGCACAGAGAAGGATCCCAGCCACAAGTTGCACAGAGAACGATCCTAGCCACAAGTTGCACAGAGAAGGATCTCAGTCACAAGTTGCACAGAAGGATCCTAGCCAAATGCTGCACAGAAAGAAGGATCCTTGCGGTAAGCAGGCAGTAATATGTCAGGTGTTTGTGTCCAATATTTTTCAGAGAATTTTTTCATCTTCTAAGAAGAGATGTCGAATTTTTTTTTGGCCAGGCTTTAACTTACCAGCCCCCAAACACTTGCTCATCACCCCACACTTTAACACCTCCTTCCCCCCCACACTTATTCAGCCCCACTTCCCCACGCCAGGAGGCACAGGCTGATATCAGAGGGGCTAACTAGGCAGTAGTGAGATAATGTTATCACGACCACGGCTGATAACGACATGGCGTGGGAAGCAATAGCAATGATGAAGTCATGATGGCTTCTTATAATGAAGTCACGATGGCTTCTTATAATGAAGTCATGATGGCTTGTTACAATGTAACCATGATTACCTAGCAGTAAGTAGGTGCCCGGGTGTTATTCGCCTGTTGCGGGTTGCATCCTGGGACAAAACTGACCTAAGTTGCCTGAAATGCTCTGCATAACCAGGTGCTTTCTATACAGTAGTAAGTCATTGATGTCAGCTATGGTCTGTGTAAGTTGCATCATGTACTGGTAGAAATAAAGATTATTGTATAAACCGTGAGGTGTATATATCTTGGTGTAATATATATAATATATATATATATGAGTATTATATAACAGGTTTACACCAGCTTAATCTTGAGCTGCCCTTGACTAAAACATCACTCTGACAGCACCTGTCACTGCAAATTTCACCCAAACCTCCTCTACTCCCACCTTTCCCCAACCATTCTTCTCCCTGTACTTTCATAAACATGAATCTCAGCTTACCAACAAAATTTGCTTCCAAGATTAGTACAGTGATGTTAAATTTCAAAACTGACGCGTTGAGATCGAGAATAATAACAATTGAAACAAATGTAGGTAATGACAAGTGCAATATTCCCAGAGGGATACCAAGTGATCAGAGTGATCATGGAGCCCATTTCCACAGTAATGATATGAAAATTGCTTAGAAGACACAGTGGAAGGAGAAAGAAAGAGAAGTGAGGAAGATGCAGAGGAAGAGAGAGCATAGAAGACAAACAAGACTAGGATGACACTAGGAAGAGAATTATGGCAAGACAATGTGAGGAGAAAAAAATAGCGAGAAACAAGGAAAGGAGGAAAATAGCATAAAAAGAAAAAAAGAGATGGTAAAGAAACGCAGATAGAACGAAGATGACGATAAAGAGGAGTAAAATGTCGAGGAAGAAAGTGGAAGGAAGTTGGCTAGAAATAAGACGTTGGAGATGGAGTATTTGATAAAGAACTAAGCAAACAAGTTTATAGAGGAGAGCTGTCCCGAGGCATCTATATTCCTGGTCCTTTTTTACGCATTCTGAACAAATAGTATTAAGGAAGGGCAAAGGGGAGAAAGACAGAATAGTTAAAAGCCTGGAAAATAAAAAGGTCGGAGAGAGAGAGAGAGAGAGAGAGAGAGAGAGAGAGAGAGAGAGAGAGAGAGAGAGAGAGAGAGAGACTAAAATTTAGTGTTTTGGCAAGAAAACAGTAATGTAGTTTGGCCTTCGGAAGTAATTAGCAGGAAACGCAGCACTTTGCTGCTATCAGCGTTAATTGTAGCTATCGTCACTAAGATACCGTTACTGATAACGTAATCGCACATCAACGACTTCGGCAGTGACAGAGTCAGCAGTGGTTGATATAGTGGCAGAGTCAGCAGTGGTTAAAGTTGTGGCAGAGTCAGCAGTGGTTATAGTGGTGGCAGAGTCAGCAATATAGTGGTGGCAGAGTCAGCAGTGGTCATAGTGATGGCAGAGTTAGCAGTGGTTATAGTGGTGGCAGAGTCAGCAATAGTTATAGTGGTGGCAGAGACAGCAGTGGTTATAGTGGTGGCAGAGACTGCAGTGGTTAGTGGTGGCAGAGACAGCAGTAGTTATAGTGGTGACAGAGACAGTAGTAGTTATAGTGGTGGCAGAGACAGCAGTGGTTATAGTGGTGGCAGAGTCAGCAGTAGTTATAGTGGTGGAAGAGTCAGCAGTAGTTATAGTGCTGGCAGAACCAGCAGTGGTTATAGTGGTGGCAGAGGCAGCAGTGGTTATAGTGGTGGCAGAGAGAGTAGTAGTTATAGTGGTGGCAGAGACAGTAGTAGTTATAGTGGTGGCAGAGACAGTAGTAGTTATAGTGGTGGCAGAGACAGTAGTATAGTGGTGGCAGAGACAGCAGTAGTTATAGTGGTGGCAGAGTCAGCAGTATAGTGGTGGCAGAGTCAGCAGTATAGTGGTGGCAGAGTCAGCAGCGTAGTGGTAGCAGAGTCAGCAGTGTAGTGGTGGCAGAGTCAGCAGTAGTTATAGTTGTGGCAGAGTCAGCAGTATAGTGGTGGCAGAGTCAGCAGTATAGTGGTGGCAGAGTCAGCAGTATAATGATGGTAGAGTCAAAAGTAGTTATAGTGGTGGCATAGTCAGCAGTATAGTGGTGGCAGAGTCAGCAGTAGTTATAGTGGTGGTAGAGTCAGCAGTAGTTATAGTGGTGGCAGAGTCAGCAGTGTAGTGGTGGCAGAGTCAGCAGTAGTTATAGTGGTGGCAGAGTCAGCAGTAGTTATAGTTGTGGCAGAGTCAGCAGTAGTTATAGTTGTGGCAGAGTCAGCAGTAGTTATAGTTGTGGCAGAGTCAGCAGTAGTTATAGTTGTGGCAGAGTCAGCAGTAGTTATAGTTGTGGCAGAGTCAGCAGTATAGTGGTGGCAGAGCCAGCACTGGTTACTGCATCAGCTACACCAGAGACAGCATCAGCATCAGCCTATGTCTGTCTCACAGTCGAAGCCATACATTAATTAATTCCAAGTCTGTGGCCATAAGACATTTATGCAGCACTAGTGGCAGCATCAGCAGGAGTGGCAGCACCAGCAGGAGTGGCAACATCAGCAGGAGTGGCAGCATCAGCAGGAGTGGCAGCATCAGCAGGAGTGGCAGCATCAGCAGGAGTGGCAGCATCAGCAGAATGAGGAGAGGCAGCATCAACAACAGTATGAGGGGAGGCAGCAATAGCAACAACAGAATCAGTAGTGGCAGAATCAGCAACGCCAGCTCCAGTGATGTCAGTTGTACCCTAATAACTGCAGTTTACATAATATCCATAATCCTTAGCTAGTCACAAGAGATATGCCACAGCAGATTTCAAAGAAAGGGGAAATCTCCCCACTATTTATGCAGAAAATGAGGGTTTTAGATCAAGCCTGCCACGAGCACAAGGTGACCCAGCGTCATTATAACGAGAGGGTGAAGGGAAGAAGGCAAAGAATAATGATGAGAGTGAGGAAGCGAACGAGATGAAAAGAGAAAGAGAAAAATATCTATTTAGCTTCCTGGCTACTCATAACCCAGGCTCAGGGGAAACTTTGGTACCATTACGTACATCTTGGTGAAGCTCCGAGCAGGTCTGAAGGACCAATCCATTAACACTTCCATCGTAAGAGGCTTTTCTACAAAGGTTGCTGATCGCTCACAGACCTTGTAAATTCACTGCCTTGGAAATAACCTTCATAGGATAATGAGACTAATGAGAGAGTTGCTGTGTACTGCTACACATGTTGATAAATCAGACACATGTACAACATTTGGGTGTCTTTAATGGGGAAACGTTTCGCCACAGAGTACTTCATCAGTCCATACAACTGTCACCAGTCCATACCATTCTCCTTTGTATGGACTAATGACGCCACTGTGGGGCGAAACGTTTCCTCATTAAATATACCCAGATGTTGCACATGTGTATAATTTATCAACTTGTCGGTTCTCTGAACCATTTATCTACACTACTACACGTCTCTCTATACACAGCACTTTGTATCACCAGGGAAAAATCTCCAAAGTCGTGAATAAATCCGAAGAGCAGAATGCTAGTGGGTACTTTATCCAGTGGCAAGACGTCGACCCCATCAAGTTCTTGATGTGATGATGTGGATTATGCTGGAACACTTAAAGCACATGAAGGTTTTATTAGACCTTACTAAAGCTCTCTTTGAGAAAAATGATATTCAAAAGGATTTATTTGTTCTAAGTGCAGTTATATTATCTATATTTTTCGGCACTTTGCTTTTAAAATAACTTCCCGATGGGCGATGTGAAGAGGATAACTTATTCAGGATGTCAGGAAACAGGATAAGCGTTACCTGCAGCGGGTCTTAGTCACATGATGGCCCTCCACTGGAAGTTCTGGTCATCCGAACGAGGCCTTCCACGGGCTTACCCTTCCGCCCCCTTTAAAAACTAAAACTGTATAGACACCATTCTAGTGTGCGATAGAAGTACCTCGAGGTGCAGCCTGGAGGCGTAATATCGCGACAAGAAGCGAGGAAGAGATACTGACTGCAGTTGCAGAGAAACTTTGTAACAATAATCACTTTGTACATGAATGGTATATAATACCGACAAGATGAAGAATTACATACCTGTGCAACATCTGAATGTCTATTGGAAGACTACAGTGCTCCTCGCTAATTCCAAGGCTACAGGGACTGATTATATAGGAACATAGTAGTAATAGTAGTAGTAATAGTAGTAACAGTAATAGTAGTAATAGTAGTAGCAGTAATATAGTAGTAGTAATAATAACAGTACTGGTAGCAGTAATAGTAGTACTGGTAGCAATAATAGTAGTAGTAATGGTAGCAGTAACAGTAGTAGTAATGGTAGCAGTAACAGTAGTAGTAATGGTAGCAGTAACAGTAGTAGTAATGGTAGCAGTAACAGTAGTAGTAATGGTAGCAGTAATAGTAGTAGTAGTAATGGTAGCAGTAAAAGCAGTAATAAT
This sequence comes from Cherax quadricarinatus, assembly GCF_038502225.1. Taxonomy (NCBI): domain Eukaryota; kingdom Metazoa; phylum Arthropoda; class Malacostraca; order Decapoda; family Parastacidae; genus Cherax; species Cherax quadricarinatus. Next base: position 6,370,409 of record NC_091382.1, read on the forward strand.
GGTAGCAGTAACAGTAGTAGTAATGGTAGCAGTAACAGTAGTAGTAGCAGCAGTAATAGTAGTATAGTATTAATAGTACTATTAATAGTAGTAGTAATAGTAGTAATCATTCTCGTAGGAAAGAAGGATAATCAGGTCAGATTAAAGAAGGCAGTTTCAAGTCCTCTGATCAGAGGCCCTTAAAGTACCTCTTAAATTACTAAGTATATGGTATGAACGCACTTTACCTCTCTGGTATTGGGTATTAAAATTCTGATTTTTTTACAGTTGTGGTATTTTTACGTATAATTATTAATGCCAGACCCAGTCTCCGAAGTTAATGGAGAAGCTAGACTAGGAGATCTGTCAACGGGGACAGACGGGGATCTGTTGGTAACAACAGACCCCGTCTGTCTTCAAGAAAGTGCTGGACAGGTTACCTAAAGTCAGTACCTGACCAGCTGGACTGTGGTTCCTACGTCGGCTTAAGTGCGTCCAGCAATAACAGCCTGGTTGATCAGACCCTGATCCACCACGAGGCCTGGTCACAGACCATGCCGCGGGGGCGTAGACCCCCGAAACCCTCTCCAGATAAGCGTACCAGAAGTGAAGTTGTGTAGCAGAATGAAAGTACAGTTGACATTCGTAAAACTGGAATTATACATAATCTATAAATCATTATAGAGGGAGTTCCACTCGCAGGAAGCCCCGAGCTGGTACTTCTATAGTATTGTTTGTATAGTATGTCTCTATTAAACATAATTTGGAACCTCCTACGAGTGAAACACCCTGTATAACAAGCACATGAAACAATATATACGAAAACAGCTTTCAACTGGCGAAACACATGGATAGGAACTCTCCTCTGTAATCCTGTAAAACAAATGATAAAAATGGACCAGGGAACCAGCAAACAACTGCAATGACAACAGACATCACTGAACCAACTCAATCCCCATCCAAACTGATGTAGTCACCGGGAAGAGGGGGAACTTCTAGACAAACTACAAGCATCCTCTAGAAGAACAAGAACAGGAAGACCAACCAGACCTCAACAAGCTGCCACACTTGTAAGTGTGAAGCGGTGTTGGTAAATGTGGTCACTTTAGACGCGATGATGATTTAAACAAAACAAAAAGGCACAATACCGTGACTGGAACAATACACAAATAACCCGCATATAGTCGTAAATTCCTTTCTCGTATGTGCGGGTTATTTGAGTACATTTAAAACACACGTGAAACAGTTAGGTATCTTTATTCAACAATAAAGATACCTAACTGTTGCACATGTGTCTTAATCATCAATCTATCGGTATTGTAAATCTTTTTCAACACTTTAGAGACAAGGAGGGAGCCGAAGTGAGGAATGAATGAAAGCGAGGAGGGAAGAAAAAGAACAGAGAGAGAAAAAGGCAGAGAGATAAATAAAGTACCGAGAATATCTAATCAAGAACCGCAAATAACGGATTTAGGTTAGATAAATTTAGATTTAGAAAGGACATAGAAAAGCACTGTTTTTCAGAGTTGTTGATGCGCGGAACAAATTTGCGTAAGTATATTCAGGTATACACAAATACAGTTACACAGATTATCATACATAGCAAAATATATGTAGAGAGAATGGGATAACCCAAAAAGTCAGACAGAGTGACTTATTTCCAGTGGAGTCCTTTAGTAGGCGAGTAGGGTAATAGAGGCACACCTTAGCTAACTTTAAAGAGAGTCTGGACAAATATATGAGCAAGAAAGGCTGGGTTTGATCAGTATCTGAGGTAGTGAAGCAAATTCTTGGCTAACTCTGGGACAAGATTGGACAAGTGGGTGGATGGGAATGGTTGGTTTAGAGGACCAGCCTGGAATGGGCCAGAAGACCTGCTGGATTGTTCTTCCAATCTTATGCTCTTAAGGAACGAGAGAAAGAACGTCCAAGTGAAAAACAACTAAACCACAGAAACTCCCTCACAGAAATGTTGAAACCATAGCCGAGTTATTGGTTCCATGACGCGTGTTCGTCCTCTTCAAATTCCAGTCTATAAGCGTCCAGTCTCCTGCCTCGTCTCCACCCTGATCCAGGCTGCGAGACTGAACACCTGTCAAGGAAGAGGGACTGATTACCTCCTCTTCCAATGTCTCCTGTTCATGATCATTGTACCGAACTGAAAAAGCCAGTGAATGGCGGAATGTTTTCATAAAAAAGACAAAAGTGTCTTATTCATCCACATTGTATTTGTCTTGGAGATAGAAAGACAAGGCGGACGTAGAATAGAGACGGATATAACTTGAGAATAAGGCTGGCAGAAAGATATGGTTGATTTTTTTTGTTTAAAAGTACGGTACGAAATTATGGTACATTTTTGATATACTAAATACTAAACCACAATGGCGTACAGTACGGTACAGCCAGCGTTGCTGGAGATATATACGAGTGGGAGGGACAAGACATAGATTATGTTAAAAGTGGTATACTTGACGCAGCACGTCTCCAATCACACTCCTCCCACACCTTTGCTACCCCCAACACACCTCCTTCATTACCCCCAACACACCTCCTTCATTACCCCAACACACCACCTTCGCTACCCCCAACACACCACCATCACTACCCCCGATACACCTCCGTCACTTCTCCCAACACACCATCATCACGACCTCCAACACACCACCATCACTACCCCCCAACATACCGTCATCACTATCCCGACACACCACCATCACTACCCCCGACACACCACCGTCACTACCCCCGACACACCACCGTCACTACCCTTGACACACCACCGTCACTACTCCCAACACACCACCATCACTACCCCCAACACACCACCATCACTACCCCCAACCCACCGCCATCACTACCCCCAACCCACCGCCATCATTACCCCCAACCCACCACCATAATTACCCCCAACCCACCACCATCACTATCCCAACACACCGCCGTCACTATCCCCGACACACCACCGTCACTACCCCTGACACACCACCATCACTACTCCCGACACACCACCATCACTACCCCAACACACAACCATCACTACCCTCAACACACCACCATCACTACCCCCAACCCACCGCCATCATTACCCCAACCCACCGCCATCATTACCCCAACCCACCACCATAATTACCCCAACCCACCACCATAATTACCCCCAACCCACCACCATCACTACCCCGGACACACCACCATCACTACCCCTAACACACCACCATCACTACCCCCAACACACCACCATCACTACCCCCAGCATACCACCATCACTACCCCCAGCATACCACCATCACTACCCCCAACACACCATCACTACCCCCAACACACCATCACTACCCCCGACACACCACCATCACTACCCCCTACACACCATCACTACCCCCGACACACCACCATCACTACCCCTAACACACCATCACTACCCCCGACACACAACCATCACTACCCCCGACACACCACCATCACTACCCCCGACACACCACCATCACTACCCCAAACACACCACCATCACTACCCCCAACACACCACCATCACTACCCCAAACACACCACCATCACTACCCCAAACACACCACCATCACTACCCCCAACACACCACCATCACTACCCCAAACACACCACCATCACTACCCAAACACACCACCATCACTACCCCAACACACCACCATCACTACCCCCGACACACCACCATCACTACCCCCGACACACCACCATCACTACCCCCGACACACCACCATCACTACCCCAAACACACCACCATCACTACCCCAAACACACCACCATCACTACCCCAAACACACCACCATCACTACCCCAAACACACCACCATCACTACCCCCAACAAACTAGCCAAGCGAAGTCTCTGGGACCTTAATTAACCTTCAGTTTGACTAAAGATTAGTGCCAGGTCTCTCCCAGGTTTTACTCTAACAGGTCAGAAAAGTGCTTCTTCTTGTCTAATCGCGTTATCCTTCATTCTTTTTCCACTGGCGCTCATTAAGAAAGCGGAAGACAGCTAGAGACAGAAACAGCAAGACAAGAAAGGGGAAGAGAAAGTGTGATAACAGGTAAGGGCACAGAGAAATAGAGATAATGAAAGATATAGGTGACACAGTAGATAATTATTTTGGAGAGAAAATATGGTGAGGAAATAAAGAGAATGAGAAGAAGGTAACAAAGTAGGGAGAAAAGGATACGGAGGAAAGATTAGGTTAGGTTAGGTTAGGTTAGTCAGGAAACAGGACAATGTTTCCTGACGCGGGTCTTAGTCAGATGATGACCCACCTTTGGAGCTTTGGTCATCTGACCGAGGCCTTCCGCTGGCTTACCCCTCCACCCCTTTAAAAATTATAGTCATTTATAACCATGTTTTTATAATAGGAAAGAAGAAAACGAAGGTGAGAACGAAGGAAGTTCTAACATTTACTGAACTTAGAAACCAATACGTCAATACCAGACAGAAACACACACTTTACACAAACTATACATAACCACGTATACCATCCACACACACAATATACCCAACCACGTATACTACATACGAACACGTATACTACATACAAACACGTATACTACATACGAACACGTATACTACATACGAACACGTATACTACATACGAACACGTATACTACATACGAACACGTATACTACATACGAACACGTATACTACATACGAACACGTATACTATACACTCACATTCTGAAGACCACTTCCAGTAGAACTTCCACTACGTAAACTATCCCAGGCATTAATGTGCGACAGTTTACACTAGAGCAAGTGCTGTTGGAGTGTGAGCATATTAACATCTATGAAGAGATTCAGGGAAACCGGTTAGCCGGACTTGAGTCCTGGAGGTGGGAAGTGCAGTGTCTGCACTCTGAAGGAGGGGTGTTATTGTTGCAGTTTTATAACTGTAGTGTAGGCGCGTCTTTAACCCTTTTGGGGCCTAGTATTCTTGTTAACCCTATTGAGGCCTAGTACTCCTGTTAACCCTTTTGGGGCCTAGTACTCCTGTTAACCCTTTTGGGGCCTAGTACTCCTGTTAACCCTATTGAGGCCTAGTACTCCTGTTAACCCTATTGAGGCCTAGTACTCCTGTTAACCCTTTTGGGGCCTAGTACTCCTGTTAACCCTTTTGGGGCCTAGTACTCCTGTTAACCCTTTTGGGGCCTAGTACTCCTGTTAACCCTTTTGGGGCCTAGTACTCTTGTTAACCCTTTTGGGGCCTAGTACTCCTGTTAACCCTTTTGGGGCCTAGTATTCTTGTTAACCCTTTTGGGGCCTAGTACTCCTGTTAACCCTATTGAGGCCTAGTACTCCTGTTAACCCTATTGAGGCCTAGTACTCCTGTTAACCCTTTTGGGGCCTAGTACTCCTGTTAACCCTTTTGGGGCCTAGTACTCCTGTTAACCCTTTTGGGGCCTAGTACTCCTGTTAACCCTTTTGGGGCCTAGTACTCCTGTTAACCCTTTTGGGGCCTAGTACTCTTGTTAACCCCTTTTGGGGCCTAGTACTCTTGTTAACCCCTTTTGGGGCCTAGTACTCTTGTTAACCCCTTTAGGGGCCTAGTACTCCTGTTAACCCCTTTTGGGGCCTAGTACTCCTGTTAACCCTTTTTGGGTCTAGTACTCCTGTTAACCCTTTTGAGACCTAGTACTCCCGTTAACTCTTTTGGGGCCTAGTACTCCCGTTAACCCTTTTGGGGCCTAGTACTCCTGCTAAGCCTTTCGGGGCCTAGTTCCTAGGCCTTTTGTGCATTCATATGCTCATGCATTACCCTTTTCAGGATGGATAAAAGGTGCGCAATAAACTAGTCACTTTGGTGATAAAATCTAATCTAATAACGAATTCTCTTTATAAATTCCGATTACATTCACTGGAGATTTCTTTTGCAAATGGACAGATGTACTCGCTATTCAAGTCAAAATTAAGGAAGGGAGAGCTGGACACTATCAGAATACTCCCAAGGGAGTATAGGGAGTCTATCTTGGGAATAACATTAAAACAATATATCAGATTTCTCATAAAGGAGTATAGGGAGACTATCTAGGCAGTTACCCTAAAATACTATTTTATGAAGGAAATATAATGGTGGGTGAGAAGGCAGGAGTGGTAAGGGAGATGATAAAAGAAACCCCGAGGGAGAATAAGAAGGAGAAGGAAGGAAGGAGAGAGGGGTGGAGGAGAATGGAAGATATGGGGAGAGAACGATGAGGAACAGGAGAGCGGAGATTAAGATAGAGAAGAATATGAACGGGATAAGACTACGAGAGATGAAGGGAAATCAGAGAAGGAAATATGTCAAGATTATAAAAAGATAGATAGATAGAGCGAGAGAGAGAGAGAGAGAGAGAGAGAGAGAGAGAGAGAGAGAGAGAGAGAGAGAGAGAGGATAGATCTGTCATTTCAGCAGAGCCTTCAACACAGGAGGAATGTGGGTGGCCTTACTGTTATGTACAAGGCCAATATTGTCAAAGTACCACACTTGGCTCCACTTCGAGGACAGCGAGAAGCAAGCTCCTATACCACAAGACGGGCAGCCAGCAGCAACTTCACTCTGGCTGTAACCTTCTCCAGAACATCCCTTCATCTGAGATCATTTATCCCCAGGATGACTCGAGTCCGGAACACATTCGTACAGTATTATGATGTCAACGAGATAAAGTCAGTTGATCAAATGAAAATGATGACCCACAGCTGGCCCGCAGATAACCCACAGCTGGCCCACAGATGGCTCCAACTACACCCACTTCCCTACTTATATGACTCGTAACAATAAAAAGGCTTTTAAATGAGCTGATGTAGGTAAAAACTCTTACCTTGTAAATAAAGTTGGAAACCTTAACCTAACCTGGAAAAAAGAAAAGAAAATGAGAGAATGAGAGAGAAAATTAGAAAGAGAGAGCAGGGAGGGAAGTAAGTCAAGATGATAAAAACATGCTAAAAAAAGAAATAAGGGAGAGAAACAGAGATTGAGACAGAATGAGAAGGAGGAAAAGGCAAAGGAGAGAATTAATGTTAATTACTTAACAGATAGCGTTTCCGCAAGATTACATGTTAATTATTCTGTTTA
>NC_091382.1:6382454-6387454 GCF_038502225.1 Cherax quadricarinatus
GTGTTTTTCCTAGGGAATATTTAACTGCAGAATATTTAATAGCATTTTTACTGACTTCCCCTAAGAGAATATTTCAATAATATTAACATTCTACTCATCTCCTGGGAAATGGTTCAATAATAGCAACATTCTGATCTTGCAAAATGGATAATGAGCCATTGTTTGTAGTAAATAACTTATCTATCCGTTACTGGAGGCTACTGAAGGAAGAAATTGGAGATGGATTGCTCATCTTGATTCCCCGGTACTTTCCCGGTCTGGGTCTTTCCTTGATGGTGACCCGGCCTTGGCTCCCTGTCATGGGAGAGTCTTGAGACCTATGCCTGCCATGGGAGGAGGTACAAGTATCCCCTCATCTTCTGGGACCAACTGTTCCCCGGCCTAGCCCCATTCCCCGCCCTCACGGGGCTCGGAGGGAGAAGCTAGGCCTCTGGTGTGCCGCCATCTCCGTCCCAGGGAGGCTCGTGGGAATGGCAGTCTTGAGAGCTACAGGTGGTAGTAAGCTCTAGCTCTGGCACCTTCCCCGCCCTAAGACGGCTCGTGGGAGAGGTCCCTCCAGAGATTGCTGGAGTTGGAGGTGAATAAGTGGAGGTAAATTTAGGGTGGTGGTATTTTGGAGGTAAATGGGAGAAGGGAGAAAGAGGGGAAGGGAATTTGCCTACAGTTGCTGGGGAAGGATTTTATTACAGAGGGTTGTGGTCCCCTCTCTGGGAAAGGTGGCGGTGGAAGTCTGGAGCAGAACCTGGAGCAGAGCCTGGGTCACAGCCTGGGTCACAGCCTGGGTCACAGCCTGGGTCACAGCCTGGGTCACAGCCTGGGGAACAGCCTGGGTCACAGCCTGGGGCACAGCCTGAAGCACAGCCTGGGGCGCAGCCTGAAGCACAGCCTGAAGCACAGCCTGGGGCACAGCCTGAAGCACATCCTGGGGCACAGCCTGGGCCACAGCCTGAAGCACAGCCTGAGCCACAGCCTGAAGCACAGCCTGGGCCACAGCCTGAAGCACAGCCTGGGCCACAGCCTGAAGCACAGCCTCGGCCACAGCCTGAAGCACAACTTGGACCACAGCCTGGAAAAGAGACTGGAGCACAGCCTGGACTACAGTCTGGACCACAGCCATGCCTACCCTCTCTCCTTAGTGTTAAGTCCTCTTACACTCTTTCCCTTAGTATTGAGTCCCCCTTAGCACGCTTCCCATTAGTGTTGAATCTCCCTTAACACTCTTCCCCTTAGTGTTGAGTCTCCCTTTGCACCCTCCCCTTAGTGCCAGTCAGGCACTGTGAGAGGATCTCCCAGTAGTGCCACTACTTCTGATGGTTAGACCTTATCATGCCTACCACACCTCCCTGATGCACACCACACTTATTCCTCATGGATCTTCTACTTCTCCTCTCCTCCTCTTCCTTCTCTGATTCTCTTCTCTTACATTATCTCCTTTTCTCCTCGTGAGGTTCTTCACTACTTTTCCTTTTCTCTGATTCTTTCCTTATCTCTTATTCATTTTTACTCATATTCCCTTTTCCTTTTCTTACCCTATTTCTGCTACCTTGCTTTTCCCTATTTTTACCACCCTTTCCTACCCTATTTCTTTCAATCCTTTCTTTCCTCACTTTTTACCACCTTTTCATTACCCATTTCTTACCACCCTTTCTTCACTATTTTTTAACACCTTTCCTTCTCTATTTCTTAACACCCTTTACCTATTTATTCTTGCTACCCTTTCCTTCCCTATTTATTTCTACTCTCTTGGTGTTATTTTCACTTCTTTCCATGGCAATTTTATATATATATATATATATATATATATATATATATATATATATATATATATATATATATATATATATATATATATATATATATATATTTTATATATATATCTAAACATATTAAATATGTTTAATATATTAAATGTAATCAGACCATTATCCTTGATAAGAATACAGTATATACGCGAAGAGGCGTATATACTGTCTAGTATACAAACCCCCTCTTCGCGTATATGTGGATTAGCTTAATGGATGTACAGAATGGAGATTAACTCATCCTTTGCGTGATTGTCATCCATGTTCGTGAGTGGATGTTGTTAACTTAGGTTAACACCTAAATTTTGCTTGTTATAAAGATACAAAGCTCATCTTGTTAAATTAGATCATTTAATTAACAAAGGGGAATTAGTTTAAGTTGGTTTAAGTTCTGGTTTATAAACATAAGAGAGAATTGAATGACGTTATATTGTCAGTGTTATGATTTACGTATATTAGTTACGTAATTTTGCACTGTATACTTTTATACATATGTATATTATTAAGAATGAATAAGATGGCACAATACAGCGACTGGAATAATACACAAATTTCCGGCACATTGGAGAGAGAAGCTTACCACGACGTTTCAGTCCGACTTGGACTATTTACAAAGTCAAGGTGACTTTGTAAATGGTCCGAGTAGGACCGAAACGTCGTCGTAAGCTCCTACGTGTGATGTTAAAGGAAGAACAGAAAAGATAAACTGTGGATAGGGCACAAAGTAGAAAGGGAAGGTACAGGAAGATAAAGGAGTGGGAATCAGGCAGGTGCAGTGTGTGATGAAACTGGCTTGCAATACCGACATGTTGAAGACATATGTGCAACCTAGGTGTTGCATATTTGCAACGTGTCCAACGTAAACCACAGCCCGGTTGATCAGCAGCCGTCATGAAGACCCTATCAAGTTCCCTTTTAAAGACACCTAGATGATTATAATTCCCTCTTGGGCTCTTTAATCTTACTGAGTTACCTCTTAATAATAATCATAATAATGATAATAATAATAATAATAATAATATCTCAACTTCACATGATACAACTTATACAGACCATAGCTGATATCAATGACGTACTAAATAGAAAACCCGATTATGCAGATAATTTCGGGCAACTGATGTTAATTTTGTGCCCAGGATGAGACCCATAACGGTCGACTAACACCCAGGTACCTACTTACTGCTAGATGAACATGGTGTCTTAAGGAAACACGTCCTAATCTTTCCACCCGCACCGGGATCGCACCACGGACTTCAGTGTGTGAGCTAATTGGGCTACCAACTCAGCTACTTGTTTCAGTCCTTCTTTACTAAGTGGGTGTTCTCACAAGGAGAAATTTCAGTGTTCAAATTTGAAACTAAACCCTTTGTTATAAACCTTAGTAATTGACACAGATAAACTGGTTTAAAATAACACGTGAGCACAAGGACATTTATTAAAAAACGTTTTGCTCCTGCAAAACGTTTTCTAATAAAAATGTCCTAGTTTTAGATTGAACTCGCGGCAAGCGAGTCGTAAAACTCAAGATCAGCAAGTAAGCCACTAGGCCAACTGGCTCCTCCACAGCAAGTTCAATCCCCACCCGTACCGTGGTTAGTCTGCAATCGTGTCATTACGATTATTGAGTCAGACTTGAAGAATATCACCATCTCTTGTTGTGAAGGACCTTGATCTACAGTCATTGTTCTAGTGAAGGACCTTGATCTACAGTCATTGTTCTAGTGAAGGACCTTGATCTACATTCTTCTTGTGAAGGACTTGATCTACATTCATTCTTCTTGTGAAGGACCTTGATCTACAGTCATTCTTCTTATTGAAATAATGTTAGTAGAATTACCGACAATATTTAAGTAAAAGGACACAAGTGCAACTAATGAGACATTTTATTGTGGCAACGTTTCGCTCTCCAGGAGCTTTGTCAAGCCGTTACAAACAGTACATGGACACAGAGGGTATATATAGGCTTAGAGTGAGGTGCAATACTAGTAGCAATAGTAGTAGTAGTGACAAAAGTTGTAGTAGTAATAGTAATACAATATGGTAGAGCAATTAACTCGCACATGAGTAAAAGGATATAAAAGCTATTACTTGGGTAACATAAAAATAGGTTAGACAAATATAGACTGGATAGAGGCAACCTGTTTCAGTGTTCACTCTCTGTAATGTGCTTTGTGTAGTATTAACAGTAGAGACTATGTGATGGCAGGGTTTACTGTTTTCAGGAGGATTCTTGCTAAGACTTCAGAGATGGTGAAGCTGCCTTTGTTTTGTTTAATTGTATTCGAAACGGCTATTAGTGAAGATTCAAGACACTTGCGTCTGCGGAAATTAGTTTCTTTAATCACTAGTTGGGCGTCCCTGAACTTCACGAGATGATTGGTGGAATTTCGGTGTTGTACACAGGCGTTGTTCAAGTTATCGTTCCTACATGCGTAAATGTGTTCATTGAGGCGGGTGTCGAGGTTTCTTGCTGTTTCACCTACATAAATCTTGTCGCAGCCTCCACAGGGTATAGTGTAAACCCCTGCATTGACTGGTTCGTGGTGCTTGGATTTTGTCCTGGTCAGATCCTTTATTGAAGTGCTGGAAGCGATGGCGACTCAGGTGTTAGCTTGTGAAAGGAATTTAGAAACGTTCAGTGCAACCTGGCTGTTGGGAAGAATTATAACTTTGTTGGGAATGGTGTTGGTGCGTGGAGAATTAATGATCTTTAGAGCTCTTTTCTTGCACTCTTTGATGAAAAAGGAAGGAAAATGTAACTCAGTGAAAGTTTGGTGAATGTGTGTACATTCCTCGTCAAGAAACTCAGGACTACAAATTCGGTATTGTGCTCTTAGGAAAATCCCGATGATGATGCCTCTTTTGGTCTTGGTATCTTGACTGGAATAGAAGTGTGTGAGATTATTTTTATTGTTAGGTTTCCAATAAACTTGAAATCTTAGGTTGTTGTCTACTTTGTGAATGAGGACGTCGAGGAAAGGTAGCTTGTCATTGGACTCTTCTTCTAGTGTAAACTGGATCGCCGGTTCAACTGCGTTGAGCCTTGCCTGAAGATTCCGTACATCAAAACGTTTGGGCGTTATTACGAGGACGTCGTCCACGTAACGTAACCAAGTGACGCTTGAAGGGATGATGTTGGCGAAGTGTTCGGACTCTAGGTGTTCCATGTATAAGTTGGCTAGGACGGCACTGATGGAG
>NC_091382.1:6394954-6397454 GCF_038502225.1 Cherax quadricarinatus
ATTCAAGAATTATGTGGATTAAAGTAAAGGTTGGATGCGAGAAGTGGGTCATAATAAGCGTGTATGCACCTGGAGAAGAGAGGAATGCAGAGGAGAGAGAGAGATTTTGGGAGATGTTAAGTGAATGTATAGGAGCCTTTGAACCAAGTGAGAGAGTAATTGTGGTAGGGGACTTGAATGCTAAAGTAGGAGAAACTTTTAGAGAGGGTGTGGTAGGTAAGTTTGGGGTGCCAGGTGTAAATGATAATGGGAGCCCTTTGATTGAACTTTGTATAGAAAGGGGTTTAGTTATAGGTAATACATATTTTAAGAAAAAGAGGATAAATAAGTATACACGATATGATGTAGGGCGAAATGACAGTAGTTTGTTGGATTATGTATTGGTAGATAAAAGACTGTTGAGTAGACTTCAGGATGTACATGTTTATAGAGGGGCCACAGATATATCAGATCACTTTCTAGTTGTAGCTACACTGAGAGTAAAAGGTAGATGGGATACAAGGAGAATAGAAGCATCAGGGAAGAGAGAGGTGAAGGTTTATAAACTAAAAGAGGAGGCAGTTAGGGTAAGATATAAACAGCTATTGGAGGATAGATGGGCTAATGAGAGCATAGGCAATGGGGTCGAAGAGGTATGGGGTAGGTTTAAAAATGTAGTGTTAGAGTGTTCAGCAGAAGTTTGTGGTTACAGGAAAGTGGGTGCAGGAGGGAAGAGGAGCGATTGGTGGAATGATGATGTAAAGAGAGTAGTAAGGGAGAAAAAGTTAGCATATGAGAAGTTTTTACAAAGTAGAAGTGATGCAAGGAGGGAAGAGTATATGGAGAAAAAGAGAGAAGTTAAGAGAGTGGTGAAGCAATGTAAAAAGAGAGCAAATGAGAGAGTGGGTGAGATGTTATCAACAAATTTTGTTGAAAATAAGAAAAAGTTTTGGAGTGAGATTAACAAGTTAAGAAAGCCTAGAGAACAAATGGATTTGTCAGTTAAAAATAGGAGAGGAGAGTTATTAAATGGAGAGTTAGAGGTATTGGGAAGATGGAAGGAATATTTTGAGGAATTGTTAAATGTTGATGAAGATAGGGAAGCTGTGATTTCGTGTATAGGGCAAGGAGGAATAACATCTTGTAGGAGTGAGGAAGAGCCAGTTGTGAGTGTGGGGGAAGTTCGTGAGGCAGTAGGTAAAATGAAAGGGGGTAAGGCAGCCGGGATTGATGGGATAAAGATAGAAATGTTAAAAGCAGGTGGGGATATAGTTTTGGAGTGGTTGGTGCAATTATTTAATAAATGTATGGAAGAGGGTAAGGTACCTAGGGATTGGCAGAGAGCATGCATAGTTCCTTTGTATAAAGGCAAAGGGGATAAAAGAGAGTGCAAAAATTATAGGGGGATAAGTCTGTTGAGTGTACCTGGTAAAGTGTATGGTAGAGTTATAATTGAAAGAATTAAGAGTAAGACGGAGAATAGGATAGCAGATGAACAAGGAGGCTTTAGGAAAGGTAGGGGGTGTGTGGACCAGGTGTTTACAGTGAAACATATAAGTGAACAGTATTTAGATAAGGCTAAAGAGGTCTTTGTGGCATTTATGGATTTGGAAAAGGCGTATGACAGGGTGGATAGGGGGGCAATGTGGCAGATGTTGCAAGTGTATGGTGTAGGAGGTAGGTTACTGAAAGCAGTGAAGAGTTTTTACGAGGATAGTGAGGCTCAAGTTAGAGTATGTAGGAAAGAGGGAAATTTTTTTCCCAGTAAAAGTAGGCCTTAGACAAGGATGTGTGATGTCACCGTGGTTGTTTAATATATTTATAGATGGGGTTGTAAGAGAAGTAAATGCGAGGGTCTTGGCAAGAGGCGTGGAGTTAAAAGATAAAGAATCACACACAAAGTGGGAGTTGTCACAGCTGCTCTTTGCTGATGACACTGTGCTCTTGGGAGATTCTGAAGAGAAGTTGCAGAGATTGGTGGATGAATTTGGTAGGGTGTGCAAAAGAAGAAAATTAAAGGTGAATACAGGAAAGAGTAAGGTTATGAGGATAACAAAAAGATTAGGTGATGAAAGATTGAATATCAGATTGGAGGGAGAGAGTATGGAGGAGGTGAACGTATTCAGATATTTGGGAGTGGACGTGTCAGCGGATGGGTCTATGAAAGATGAGGTGAATCATAGAATTGATGAGGGAAAAAGAGTGAGTGGTGCACTTAGGAGTCTGTGGAGACAAAGAACTTTGTCCTTGGAGGCAAAGAGGGGAATGTATGAGAGTATAGTTTTACCAACGCTCTTATATGGGTGTGAAGCGTGGGTGATGAATGTTGCAGCGAGGAGAAGGCTGGAGGCAGTGGAGATGTCATGTCTGAGGGCAATGTGTGGTGTGAATATAATGCAGAGAATTCGTAGTTTGGAAGTTAGGAGGAGGTGCGGGATTACCAAAACTGTTGTCCAGAGGGCTGAGGAAGGGTTGTTGAGGTGGTTCGGACCTGTAGAGAGAATGGAGCGAAACAGAATGA
>NC_091382.1:6399954-6462454 GCF_038502225.1 Cherax quadricarinatus
TCCGTAGTAATTTTTATCACGTGTTTTACAAGGAATCTTATATACACACCTGTGAACATTTCTGCGGGATTTTACCTGATCACAGACAGGTCCGGGGGGTCAATGCCCCCGCGGCCCGGTCTGTGACCGGGCCTGATGGTGGATCAGGGCCTGATCAACCAGGCTGATAAGAATGTATATCAACCAAGTTTTCATAGCAAAGGAGAACCAACAACCACGGAGGGGTGGGGTGGGGTGTGAATGATAACTTTAAAACTTTCGTGTTGCAATCATCATCAGGAGCTTGCAATGTTGCACAGAAGAGGATAAAGTTTTAGCAAACAGGTTCATGTATATAAAACCAACAAATAACTTATGTGCAGGAAAGGTATATAATACCGACAAGACGAAATTAAGACACATGTGCAACATCTGGGTATCTTTATTGTAGACGTTTCGCCATCCAGTGGCTTTATCAATATCAAGTTATGTCCTAGAATTTGTATTGATAAAGCCACTGGATGGCGAAACGTCTACAATAAAGATACCCAGATGTTGCACATGTGTCTAAATTTCGAACTGTTCTTATGTACACTATTATTCTTCACATCATGATATAATTAAATTGTCTGTAGTCTCATCAATATTTTTAAGATCTTTTCGTATTTGTGGCCCAATTTCATAGATGAACAAATCTTAAAGATTTCTGAAATAACTAATGATCTAAATTTCCCAAAATAATTGATAAATCCTTAGAAATTGCTAGAAATTTTTTGCAGTTAAAAAAATTATATTTAACAAAGATATATTTAAAAATCTTCATACAGCAAAAAAAAAACTGATTAAAAATTCCCTAAAACTGCTGAGGCTGTCTACAAGATCCCTTGTAAACAATGTGATAAAGTTTATTACGGTCAAACTGGAAAAAGTCTTGAACTAAGATTACAACAATACAAATATATCATTATTAGTGGACAACAGTTAAATGCTCTGTTTATTCATGTGAGAGATTTTAAAAAATTTTCAAGAAGTCGAAAAAGTTGCATCAAGCGGGTCCATGGTCGAGAGAAATATAACTGAATCAAACTTATCCAATCTCCCTTCCAAACAACCCAAGATTTAAGACTCTATAACCCCACTCGGTACATCATCAGATGCAGCATTCTCCACTTGACGTCAACATTCTGAACCTGACTATAAATACTCGCGTAATTCCACCCAGGTAGATCTGTTTGTGACTTGAAAAAGCTCACTGTATGGGCGAAACGTTGTCAATAAAGGATCACATTATACTACATATGTGTTTATATTTCCATTGTGTCGGTATTTTATACCATTTCCACTGAATCAAGCTTCATGAAAAATTTATTTCTATATGAATGTTGGTTTATGATTATATATACAAAATTCGTTTATAATTAATAAAGTTTGGGAATAATTTAAGCTGTTTGACAGGTCCTTGACGATCTCACCCGCATCATAATACGAAGGCCGTGACAATGAGGTGATATCTTAGCCACATGTAGCCTCCTGCTATTCTATTACAGGTCCTGGATAATGTGGGAAATCACGAAAGCACTTGGAATTTCACTATTTTTTCACAGGGAGTGATTGTATTTGGACCACCACCTCTTTTCTGCAATATTGCAAGCTGATGTGTTGATTGTAACAGAAATACCTAGAGCTGTCATTCATATCCCCCAGTGAGTGTTTTGCATAATATATATATATATATATATATATATATATATATATATACATATATATATATATATATATATATATATATATATATATATATATATATATATATATATATATATATATATATATATATATATATATATATATATATATATATATATATATATAATGTCGTGCCGAATATGTAAAAGTGGTCAATTAGCAAGAACTCATTTAAAATTAAGTCCTTTCTAAAATTTTCTCTTATACGTTTAAAGATATATTTTTTTCATTAATGTTGATGTAAAAATTTATAATTTTGCACCAAAAGGAACATAGAAAACTTACCTAACCTTATTATAACAAGCGAAATTTATTTTAGCCTAACCCAACTAAATATATTTTAGATTTGTTTACAATAATTTAATACTAAACACGGTGAAATATATTTTTTTCGTTAGATTCAGAATGATTTTGGCGAAATTATTGCATACACAAATTTTCACTTGTCCTATATGGCAAGATGAGCGTTGCTATTTAAGCCAAGATCGCAAGTTCTGCCTATTCGGCACGACATTATATATATATATATATATATTATATATATATATAATATATATATAATATATATATAATATATATAATATATATATAATATATATAATATATATATATATATATATAAATATATATAATATATATATATATATATATATATAATGTCGTGCCGAATAGGCAGAACTTGCGATCTTGGCTTAAATAGCAACGCTCATCTTGCCATATAGGACAAGTGAAAATTTGTGTATGCAATAATTTCGCCAAAATCATTCTGAATCTAACGAAAAAAATATATTTCACCGTGTTTAGTATTAAATTATTGTAAACAAATCTAAAATATATTTAGTTGGGTTAGGCTAAAATAAATTTCGCTTGTTATAATAAGGTTAGGTAAGTTTTCTATGTTCCTTTTGGTGCAAAATTATAAATTTTTACATCAACATTAATGAAAAAAATATATCTTTAAACGTATAAGAGAAAATTTTAGAAAGGACTTAATTTTAAATGAGTTCTTGTTAATTGACCACTTTTATATATTCGGCACGACATATATATATACACATATAAATATATATATATATATATATATATATATATATATATATATATATATATATATATATATATATATATATATATACACAAAACAACCACTCTGAAAGAATAGGGAAATTCCAAGCGCTTTCGTGACTACTCACATTATCAAGGAACTATGAAAGTGAAGCATCCAAGGAAGCTATATAAGGGGTCCGGCCAGCACCTCACTATCAGATCCCACAACGGTTAAACACGTGACGCGCGGCGAGCCAACTTGGATAGGTCCTTTGCACAACTCATCCCCAAGCTATTCTACCCAAGAAAATTTAAAAATTATTTGTCCAGTGTATTATTAAATTCTTCCCAAATTCTATTAATTATAAATGGATCTAATTTATATAAACCAAAGGAAATATTCATATTATTGTCAAAACTGCTTTTTATGAAACAAGATTCAATTATGTTCCTGTCGACCATGGACTTGCTTGATACTACTTTCTCAACTTTTTGAAAATCAATTGGATGGTTAAAATCTCTTACGTGAATAAATAGAGCATTGGAATCTTGTCCAGTTCTAATGCTATATTTATGTTGTTTTAATCTTAGTTCGAGATTTTTACCAGTTTGACCGTAATAAACTTTATCGCAAATTTTACAAGGAATCTTATAGACACATCCATCAGCATTTTGGGGGGAATTCTTTATCAAAAGTTTTTTTTACTGTATCAAGATTTTTGAATACAACTTTAATATTAAAAGTCTTAAGAAGAGAAGGCATATCAACCAAGTTTTCATTGTAAGGGAGAACCAACATATTTTTAGTTGAATAAGGCTGGTTGCCCCTTTTTGGATTATAAAAAGTGTTTCTAGCAACTTTAAAAGATTTATCAATTACATTTCTTGGGTATTTTAAATCATTACCTATTTCATAAATTTTGGATATTTCCTCATCTATGAACTCAGGACTACAAATTCGTAAAGCTCTCAAAAACATTGATGAGAAAACAGACAGTTTGACTATCTTGATGCGAGGAATAATAGTGGACATAGGAACAGTTATTTGTAGGTTTTCTGTAAATTTTAAATTTGAATTCATTAATACCCTTAATAATTAAAACATCTAGAAAAGGCAATGAGTTATTTTCTTCAAACTCAACAGTAAAGTTTATAGAATGGGCTAAGCTATTTAATTTTCCAAGAAAATGGTGTATATCTACATTTTTGGGCATAAGACACAAAATATCGTCAACATATCTGAACCATTTAGCTCTATTAGGGAGGATTGTGTTAAGCAACCTTGTTTCAAAAAATTCCATGTGTAGGTTACTAAGAACAGGTGAAAGAGGATTTCCCATTGCCATACCAAACTTCTGAGTGTAAAACTTATCATTAAATACAAATTTTGCATCAACAATGCAAAGTTTAATAAGTTTAATGATAGTAGGAACTGGCAATGGTAAATCATAGTTAACGAGTTCTTCAGATAAGAAACTTAATAAATCATCAACAGGAACTTTCGTAAACAAGGAAGTAACATCAAAACTAACCATGTTAAAATCAATTAAGTCAGTCAAGGAGCTTAATTTATCAACCAAGTCTATGTTGTTTTTAACATTAAAGTTAGAAATTTTGCCAACAATAGGGCTCAAAATATCAACAAGCCATTTGGATAATTTATATGAAACTGACCCTATGGAGCTAATAATTGGTCTGACTGGATTCCCTGGTTTGTGTGTTTGTATTAGTCCATACATGTAAGGTAAAGATGGATTAGTGGAAGTAAATTGTTTGACTAATTCATCTTTGCCTTTCAGTAGAAGTTTTATTGTTTTATTGAAATTGCTGTTAACGGTTTCTAGGGGATTTTTCCTAAGTTTAGAATAGGTTTCAGTATCATCTAAGAGATTATTCATTTTTTCTTGGTAATCATTTTCTTTCATAATTACTATTGCATTTATTTTGTCTGCTTTAGTAAGGCGCAAATTTTTATTGTTATTAAGTGTATCATAAGACTTAAAGAATCTTTGAGGGCAATTGGGAAAGTCTGGTTTTAACAGAGCTATATACCATTCCTTTACTAATATTAATTTCATCAGAGGATAAATCAGAAAATTTCTCAAAGTTACAAAAGGCTTTTGCAATTTCAACATTATTAAGTTTTTTTGAAGTTGCAAAACTTAGGCCAAAACCTAGAGCAGCAGATGTATGTTTGTCTAAAATTTCATCTGATAAGTTAATTACAAAATTGTTATTAGCATGCTTTGTCCAATCACTATTTTCAATTAAAATGTCTAATTTTCTTTGTAGTTTGCTCTTGAGTTCATTACAAATTCTTCTGAGTTTATTACAGCAATGATCCAACATACTGTGTTTCCATTTTGATGGAATGGCCTGATTAAAAGAGTATTTTTTGTTTCTCAATATTTTGAATGCTTCCTTCTCCTGTATTTTAGTTATTTCAATATGTTTCTGAAGAATAATTCTCATAAAATCATCAAAAGGACGATCTCTCATGTCAAGGAGTCTATTGGGTAAAAGAGACTTGGGCAGAACTTGTTAAAATTTACAGAAAACCTACAAATAACTGTTCCTATGTCCACTATTATTCCTCGCATCAAGATAGAGTCAAACTGTCTGTTTTCTCATCAATGTTTTTGAGAGCTTTACGAATTTGTAGTCCTGAGTTCATAGATGAGGAAATATCCATAATTTATGAAATAGGTAATGATTTAAAATACCCAAGAAATGTAATTGATAAATCTTTTAAAGTTGCTAGAAATACTTTTTATAATCCAAAAAGGGGCAACCAGCCTTATTCAACTAAAAATATGTTGGTTCTCCCTTACCATGAAAACTTGGTTGATATGCCTTCTCTTCTTAAGACTTTTAATATTAAAGTTGTATTCAAAAATCTTGATACAGTAAAAAAACTTTTGATAAAGAATTCCCCCCAAAATGCTGATGGATGTGTCTATAAGATTCCTTGTAAAATTTGCGATAAAGTTTATTACGGTCAAACTGGTAAAAATCTCGAACTAAGATTAAAACATAAATATAGCATTTGAACTGGACAAGATTCCAATGCTCTATTTATTCACGTAAGAGATTTTAACCATCCAATTGATTTTCAAAAAGTTGAGAAAGTAGTATCAAGCAAGTCCATGGTCGACAGGAATATAATTGAATCTTTTTTCATAAAAAGCAGTTTTGACAATAATATGAATATTTCCTTTGGTTTATATAAATTAGATCCATTTATAATTAATAGAATTTGGGAAGAATTTAATAATACACTGGACAAATAATTTTTAAATTTTCTTGGGTAGAATAGCTTGGGGGCGAGTTGTGCAAAGGACCTATCCAAGTTGGCTCGCCCCGCGTCACGTGTTTAACCGTTGTGGGATCTGATAGTGAGGTGCTGGCCGGACCCCTTATATAGCTTCCTTGGATGCTTCACTTTCATAGTTCCTTGATAATGTGAGTAGTCACGAAAGCGCTTGGAATTTCCCTATTCTTTCAGAGTGGTTGTTTTGCATATTTTGAAATCACCTGTTTACTGTGATCTTATTGCATATATATATATATATATATATATATATATATATATATATATATATATATATATATATATATATATATATATATACACACACACACACACACACAAGTCCCTAGAAACAATCGTAGAGGCTGAAGAGACGAGCCTGGTTGGCGCCTACGTCCAGTAATATTTATTGGGCAATGAATACGTATTTGTCAGGCCCCTGGCAATAATTAGATTACCGGCAACGTTGTTTATTAGCCAAAATTAATCAGTTTTTCTATTGGGAACATTAGTCTAATTCCAAGCCTGCTACTTTATATGATTGTTTTTTATGGCCTTGGATAATTAAAACTAAACAGAAACAAATACGTTGTTAAGCGTCAATATATATAATATATATATATATATATATATATATATATATATATATATATATATATATATATATATATATATATATAAATATATATATAACTAAGAATTATGATAACCGTGTGGAAAAATACGTTATCCTATTAAGCACAGGAGCTGACATTTACCTAGCTCAGTGCTGACCTGTACTTAACTCAGTGCTGACGTGCCTAGTGTACTGTCTGTCTGTCTGAATCACGATGTCCTTCACTTAACTTTACAAGCAGCTTAAGGAGGAGCTTAGAGTAGCTAAGCTCGAGATACGACGATTGATGGAGGAAAACAAGAGGATTCGTAGTAATCCTGTTGAGACTCCTCAGGTCAGGAGGGAAAATCTAGACAGTGGCCGGGCAAAATGGAACGAAGCTGAAGATCAAGAAAACTGATGGAGTGGCAGAAACAACAAAGAGCTAGAAGACTACTGTGGAAACTTCGAACCCATTTTCTGCGTTACCCGACGAATGTTGGTTTTCTACTCCGAACGTCACAACGAGCACCAAGGAAGCATTGGCAGATGAGGGTGACTCGACATCCCTTGAAACCCAAATGAAGACCATTCCAATGAAGGCCATCCCAACGAAGACCATCGAGAACGTCACGACAAACTACCAGCGAAGGTAGGAACATTGTCTTAGTTGGGTACACTCAGGTTAAGTTTATGGATAGGGCTTTTTGCTTTAGAGACAGGAAAAGGAGGCAGAGGGTATGTTTTCCTGGGACTGGGATGGAAGATATTGTTAGCCGTCTAGACATCATGAAAAGTTATGGGAGCAATCCAGTTATCTGCCTCAGTGTGAGAGGCAACGATGTTGGCAGGCATAGGAGTTAAGACCTAATTAGCAGGTATAGGACAGCAATAGAGATAATTAGGAAGAAGGGTGGGAACCCTGTGATATGTGGCATTTTCCTCGGGAGAGGAATTGGAACAATGATTGTTAGGGCAATTGGTGTCAACTGCTGGCTGGACAAACACTAAGGAAAATGCAGTAATATTCATAGACAACTGGGATCTCTTCTGCCTCAGAAATGACATATATTCCAGGGATGAGGTCCACTTGTCTAGGTTTGGGGGTGGGAGCACTGGCCAATGCAGTGCAGGGAGCTGTTAGGTCTTTAAACTAGAAATAGTGTTATGGGTTTTTGTGATAAACCAATGAATTCACAGTGTAGCGATAGTGAGTGTTTTAGGGAAACCAATTATAGGCAGAATGAGGTAGAGCTGTTGGTGAATATTGTAAAGCAAGTGGCACTAGGTGACAAGGACAGTAACAGGGATAGTGGAGGAACAGAAATGAGCAGGAAAAGAGAAGGGAAGTTATCTAAACATGTATTATGGTAAAAGTCGTAGTGCGAGAAATTAAATGGACGACATGGAATTAGTTGCGAGTACGGGTAACAATGTTTTTTCCATAACCGAGACGTGGTTCAATATGAAAAATCGGGACATGGCTGCTGAATGTCACATTCAGGGTTTTAAACTGTTCCAAGCAGACAGAAGTATCGGAAAGGGGGGGTGGAGTGGCACCGTGTCCGAACTCTTTTAAATTGTTGCATAAAAATCGGTATATAGTCTGAAACGCATACTGAGTTTTTCTGGGTAGAATTTTCAGAGGGGCATGGAACAATGTTTCAGACTATGGAACAGAACTCTTCTCCAGGCTGAGGGACTGACAACCTCAATCTACATCTTCAAGGGTGATGGACTGATTACATTGTCCTCACATCTCTCCTGCTCCTGCCTCCTTTCTTTATTCGACTGAAGAAGTCTGTATAAGTGAAACGTTTTGGATTAAACATGCCTAACTGTTGCTCTACTTCACTTAGTTTATAAGTCCGAGGGTTATTTTCATTACCAAGGAATAGTACCTTACACTTGTCCACAATGAACTATATCTGTCACTTTTCAGAAGACATTAATTTGTCCAAATCCTCCTGGAATTCACTGGCATCCTCCTCAGAATGAATCATACGGCCTATTTTTGAATCATCAGCAAATTTGCTCATGTTACGTGTGTGTGTGTGTGTGTGTGTGTGTGTGTGTGTGTGTGTGTGTGTGTGTGTGTGTGTGTGTGCTCACCTAGTTGTGGTTGCAGGGGTCGATTCATATCTCCTGTCCCCGCCTCTTCACTGGTCGCTACTGTGTCACTCTCCCTGAACCATGAGCTTTATCATAGTGTGTGTGTCTATGTCAGTGTGTGTTCCTGCCTGTCTCTATCGGTCTGACTGTTTGTCTCTGGCTGCCTATCAAAACACACACACACACACACACACACACACACACACACACACACACACACACACACACACACACACACACACACACACACACACAGGTTAAGAGTTTTTGACTAGAATTTTTGTCAGATGTTAGAGTTCTTAAAAAACACTCCAATCCTATTGATATGGTTACCCAAAATAAAAAAACTATAGTGTAAATTGCAACAGTGTTTATTAACAGTGATACAGGAACCTGGGAGAACAAAAACAGTGTAAATAAATGGGACAGAAAACAGACAAGTTGATAAATTAGACACATGTACAACACTTGGGTATTTTTACTGTTGAAACTTTTCGCTACACAGTGGCTTCATCAGTCCTATAATGAGAAGGATGGTGAAGATTAGGGGACTGATTACCACAAACTCTTTATCTTCACCATTCTTTGTATTGGACTGAAGTCACTCGTTGGCAAAATGTTTCATCAATAAAGATACCCGAGTGTTGCACATGTGTCTAATTTATCAACAAAAACAGTGAGAGACAGCTGATTGACCTTCGGAAGTACTTGGTGGATTAGTCTCTCACACTGGCATGCTAAGACAATGGTTCCCAATCCGTGGGCCGCGGATCCCTTGGGAAATCATCTAGTTTTTAAGAACATAAAAGCGGAACAATGCAGCAGACCTATTGGCCCCATTCTAGGCAAGTTCTTCTCAAACCCAAAGCCACTAAATCCAGCCCACTCAAATCCAGCCCCTCTCACTCGTGTATTTATCTAACCTCTAACTTTCGCAGCAAATATTGATCCTACAAGAACAGCAAGGTACAGTACCGTAACTGGAATGCACAAATAACCTGCACACAGGAGAGAGAAAACTTATGACGAGGTATCGGTCGAGTTAAGGAGCCAGTATACTGGTTCCCTCATCTTCTTGCGGGACTAATCATTGATCGAAGTCAACCGATCCGTCGCCATAATCTTCTTTTTGCCGTATTCCGGTTATATGTGTATTGATTTTTGTTAGCCAATGCAGTATTTTCTCAATTAAAGAGCTAACATGTGTGGTCCTGGTATTTTTGCTTTTTTGAGAGGGAGGGGGAATAGAAAGAGGCCCTCATGCTCGAAAAGACCTCCGAGAGATGCTGTCAGGCTCCCTGTGTCTTCACCCATAGTTCACACCCTACCTATTGCAATGTCCGTCTCATCCAGTGGACACGTCAGTGGTGGGAGAGGGGATAGCCTGGGCTCGGTGGAGGAAGAACTCACTGTTTGTGTTCCGAGGGAAGACTGTTTTGACAGCTAAAATTCTGGCCTGTTAGCGTGGGTCGACCGGCAAAAGGTTTGACGCATCGAGGGAGGAAAGGGAGGAAGGGGGGGTGAAATCGAAGTAGAAGTCGCCACCACTGTCAGAATTGTCTCCAACAACTTCCACCACTGTTAGAATCGTCTCCAGCACAACTTCCACCCCCATCACCACAGACACGAACCTAACTACCATGAGTCATAAAATCGTAATGCCACGATTGCAAACAAACCATACCACGGGTGGGATTAAAACCCGCGATCATTGTCACAAAACTCAACTCCAGTGGTTAACGCTTCGGTCTGGAGTTTCGTGACACACTAATCGCGGGTTCTAACCCAAACCCGAGGTATGGTTTACCAACTACCATCACTATTCCTACCACAACCAACACAACCACAAATGTCAGTATAAACTACACTCAACCGAATACTAATACTACCACTAATCTTCCACAATTGCCACAATAAATACCTACACAACCAGGGTCTCCAGAACACAAGAAGTTATCCGTAACTGAAACACACAAAACGCTGGTCCGAAATCTGAAGCAGTAAGAATAGTTAAGTCATTAAGGATAGCCTGAGTACCCCATCTGCTAATAACAAGTTCATTTTTCTAGTATAATCTACCTTGTCCATAGTTACGTAAGGTGAAGTCCAGGATCTTTCCTTAATTCATGGGATAACTTAACAAATCTTTGAGGACAATTGTGTTGTACAGGTCTGAGTATCTTCAGACCACTTCAACACACAGGAAACGGCCCACCACAAAGAAAACGGCCCGCCACAAAGAAAACGGCCCGCCACAAAGAAAACGGCCCACCACAAAGAAAACGGCCCGCCACAAAGAAAACGGCCCACCACAAAGAAAACGGTCCACCACAAAGAAAACGGCCACAAGGAAATCGTCTCACCACAAAGAAAACGGCCCGCCACAAAGAAAACGGCCCACCACAAAGAAAACGGCCCACCACAAAGAAAACGGCCCACCACAAAGAAAACGGCCCGCCACAAAGAAAACGGCCCGCCACAAAGAAAACGGCCACAAGGAAAACGTCTCACCACAAAGAAAACGGCCCGCCACAAAGAAAACGGCCCGCCACAAAGAAAACGGCCCGCCACAAAGAAATGGCAGACTATAAATAAAAGAGAAGTGCACCGCTGAATAGGACAGTTTTACGAGAACATGAAAACAGGAATGAACGAGGAAGCCTTGGCAGCGGGTCGAGTTTGATCTCTATGATTGCATGTCATATATCTAGTGCCAACTTTAAGCCCCACTAATTTAACTCACTCTCAGTGACAAGGAACCAAGTCTTGTGTCTGAGCAATGCTCTTTTGCTCTTCTCTCTCTCTCTCTCTCTCTCTCTCTCTCTCTCTCTCTCTCTTATACAGGGTTTTACAAGGTAAGGTTAAGGATTCCTAACTTTATTTGCAAGCTAAGAACTGCTACCTACACCAACTCATTTAAAATTCTCTCTCTCTCTCTCTCTCTCTCTCTCTGATAAAAATACTTTAAGGGTCCGAAGTTCGACTACCGGCACAGGTTCAAACTTAAGGCATGTTTCCTTACACCTGCTGTCCCTGTTCACCTAGAAGTAGGTACCTGCGTGTTAGTCACCATACACCTGCTGTCACAGTTCACCTAGCAGTAAGTAGGTATCTGGGTGTTAGTCACCATACACCTGCTGTCACAGTTCACCTAGCAGTAAGTAGGTATCTGGGTGTTAGTCACCATACACCTGCTGTCACAGTTCACCTAGCAGTATTATTATTATTATAATCAAAAAGAAGCGCTAAGCCACAAGGGCTTCACCTAGCAGTAAGTAGGTACCTGGTGTGATTGTCCTTGTACAACTATTGTACAACCTGTGCCTCTTTCAACAGAATCGTTTCGCCCTGATCTATTAAATTAACGAAGTTTCACCCTATAAGAGACGATATTAAGGCTTTAAAAATCTGGAAACCAAGCCTCTTCAGATTTACGTGGAGCGCTAAACCCGTGAGGGGGGTCATTCAACGATGGGAACGGATGAAGGCTCGATCCATCGTCCGTTAATGAAATTAAGTGGAAGATCCCCCCACTTCATCCCATTACCACTGTAAAAACAGTAATTTGCATTTCACGCCACGTTAAAATCCATGTGTGTGTTATCCAAGAGTAGTGGAGACTCGATTCACCGTCCACTAATCTCATTCCAGTCTCTGATCAAGACTCACGAAATCGTGATAAAACGATTACAAACACTTTAAATATTAATTCTCTTAGGGGGCGTACACCCCCCAGGAAACTTCAGTAAAATCATACAGCCCCCATAATTATAATATCTAGCCGATGTTTATTAAGTTTATTCAGGCACGGTAAGGAGGGGACTAAACTCGCGGCAAGCAAGTCGTGAAACTCCAGGCCAGCGTGCAAGCCACTGAACCAGCTGGCTACAATAAAATTCGTGTATATTTATACACCATAGGGAGGTTAGTACGGACCCCACTGATCAGTGTACGACAGAGATTCGGGAAATATGTCAAGACCCCTTATCGTACCCCTTCTTTGAGCTGTGTATGGATGTTGCTTCTACCACTATACGGTGTTTCACAATGATGGACGCTCTTTCAGTATATACTGCTTTGTAACTGGGTCCTCCATTTTTAAATACCATTTACTTTCACCCATATTATTCCTTAACAAATCCCAAAATAAATACCAGAGGGCCATTTAGCTGTTGCAGCAAATTGAAAGAAAAGGCTGAAAGGATCGAAGGCTGAATAGATTACACGACTTTAAAAAAAATATATATATTTTTTTAATTAGAGATAAAGTACTTTGCTCGGGAGTGATTTATTCTGGAATATTTGTCGTGAATATTTGCTATAACGATTACTGTGGAATTATAGTATTATTATTATTGCTGCTGTTGCTTTTTGTTTAATCTGCTAGCCAGGCAGCTTGCTAAGTAACCAGATAGTCAGATAGACAGGCAACCAGCTGGTTTAGCATCCAGATAGACAGCCAAGCAGCTAGCTGTGCATCCAGTTAGACAGCTTTCTAAGTAACCAAGAATAAGCTTGTTTTATAAACAATGATAAGCTTGTTTTGCTTGTGACTTTCTTGAGAATAGCAGGAACTTAAGCGGCTGTCTTAAAAAACTTAAATTCGTTGGAAAAAAATATTACACGCGCTGGTTATGATTTTTAACATGGAATATAATATTTAGAGACTGTTTGTTACGTACAGTAGTGTGCATATTGAGACAGTGATGAAATAAGACATAATTGATTTAATACCCTTTGTTTTTATATGCATTTGCTACACATTTTGGCTAGTTCTTCGTCGTGATGTCAGGTAGTAATAGCAGCGGCAATTAGCTTATCAGTTGAACAGTCCTGTTTTGCGGTCCTGTGTTTGGCTATTGTCCATAGATTCTCAGTTGGCTTAAGGTCAGGAGAGTTTCCAGGCCGATTTAGAACGCTTAGTCCACTCACTTCGAAGAAAGTCAGCATTTTTCTGGAAGTGTGGCATGGAACAAGATCCTGCTGGAAAATGACTTCCCCATCAGGAAAGTCTCTGTCCACAATGGGAAGCAAATGAGTTGCCAGGATTGCCTTGTATCTGTCACTGGTCATCGTTCCCTCAACAATAACGAGCCGTCTAGAGCCTTTAGCAGTAAAACTTCCACAAAATATCTTAGGTGGGTGTTTTGGTGCTTTGTAGATTGTGTTCATTCTGAAGATGTCCGCCTTTGTTCCGTCATACTACCACGAATCTGTACCCATGTACTTCACTACCACTGATCTGTACCCATGTATTTCACTACGACTGATCTGTACCCATGTACTTCACTACCACTGATCTGTACCCATGTACTTCACTACCACTAATCTGCACCCATGTACTTCACTACCACTGATCTGTACCCATGTACTTCACTACCACTGATCTGTACCCATGTACTTCACTACCACTGATCTGTACCCATGTACTTCACTACCACTGATCTGTACCCATGTACTTCACTACCACTGATCTGTACCCATGTACTTCACTACCACTGATCTGTACCCATGTACTTCACTACCACTGATCTGTACCCATGTACTTCACTACCACTGATCTGTACCCATGTACTTCACTACCACTGATCTGTACCCATGTACTTCACTACCACTGATCTGTACCCATGTACTTCACTACCACTGATCTGTACCCAAGTACTTCACTACCACTAATCTGTTCCCATGTACTTCACTACCACTGATCTGTACCCATGTACTTCACTACCACTGATTTGTACCCATGTACTCCACTACCACTGATCTGTACCCATGTACTCCACTACCACTGATCTGTACCCATGTACTCCACTACCACTGATCTGTTCCCAAGTACTTCACTACCACTAATCTGTACCCATGTACTTCACTACCACTGATCTGTATCCATGTACTTCACTACCACTGATCTGTACCCATGTTCTTTACTACCACTGATCTGTACCCATGTACTTCACTACCACTGATCTGTACCCAAGTATTTCACTACCACTGATCTGTACCCATGTACTTCACTACCACAGATCTGTACCCATGTACTTCACTACCACTGATCTGTACCCATGTACTTCACTACCACTGATCTGTATCCATGTACTTCAATACCACTGATCTGTACCCATGTACTTCACTACCACTGATCTGTACCCATGTACTTCACTACCACTGATCTGTACCCATGTACTTCACTACCACTGATCTGTACCCATGTACTTCACTACCACTGATCTGTACCCATGTACTTCACTACCACTGATCTGTACCCATGTACTTCACTACCACTGATCTGTACCCATGTACTTCACTACCACTGATCTGTACCCATGTACTTCACTACCACTGATCTGTACCCATGTACTTCACTACCACTGATCTGTACCCAAGTACTTCATTACCACTGATCTGTACCCATGTACTTCACTACCACAGATCTGTACCCATGTACTTCACTACCACTGATCTGTACCCATGTACTTCACTACCACTGATCTGTATCCATGTACTTCACTACCACTGATCTGTACCCATGTACTTCACTACCACTGATCTGTACCCATGTACTTCACTACCACTGATCTGTACCCATGTACTTCACTACCACTGATCTGTACCCATGTACTTCACTACCACAGATCTGTACCCATGTACTTCACTACCACTGATCTGTACCCATGTACTTCACTACCACTGATCTGTATCCATGTACTTCACTACCACTGATCTGTACCCATGTACTTCACTACCACTGATCTGTACCCATGTATTTTAGAATGATCAAGTGTCCACTGCAGCTGTTTATTCTTCACAGAAGCAGTCATTAATTGTTTATTGATCAGCTTTCTAGCAATTCTGTCAACTTCAAGGAGACTTCGTCGAACAGTTGAAGAATCAACATTTATCTCAACTGAAACCAAATGTCTGTAGATCTCTGCTGGTTTCTGAGACTCTTTCACACTATTTCTTATAACTTGCCATCGTTAGGTGCTGTGTTGCGTTTTCTTCCACATATTCGACGGTCGTCAGCTCTCTTCAGAATCCGACCAACAGTTGGCTTTGCTAGGGTCAAATTTACGGCCATCTGTTTGATACTGAAATCATGTTTTCTAAGAGCCACTTGTACGCTTCCTAGGTGTAACATCCATCAAAGAATATCTGCAGTAATCATGAACTGAAGTGGAGAATTTTGCAAAGCCACATTAACTCACGAAGCACGCTTGCAGGACTGGTGTTACAGAACAACATCTGTTGTAGCACTGACGAGTGTCGCAGGATAACACCACAGCTGGATGGTTGTCAAAAGTCAGTAGCAAACTCTTCTAAAAAGAAAAGAACCCAAACTACATTAATTAATCCGGAGACTAAAACGTATTATGAGACAATCACAAAACTCATTCCTGTCCCAATTAGTTTGCACACTACTTTATGACATGGGTAGAGATCAGTTTTTAGATTCATACAGTATTATATATATATATATATATATATATATATATATATATATATATATATATTTATATATATTTATATAATATATATATATATATATATATATATATATATATATATATATATATATATATAAAAAAATATATATATATAAATATATATAAATATATATATATATATATATATATATATAAATATATATATATATATATAAGGGCACAATACAGTGACTGGAGCAATGCACAAATGGGCAAAGTCAGACCGCTGTTAGCGGTCCTCTACCACATAGCGGGAAGGATGGGAGCAGCTAGTCCCATGATGGTGGGGGCGGCCCCCGCCCACAGAGTGGGTGGGTGGGTGGTTGTAGGCGGCAGGCGGCCACTCCTGACTTATGATGCATCACACAAAAATTTATCTCAGTACCACCCACTGGCCAGAGCTTCCTCGTATATCATTCTTCACGACGTGGAGGACTTATCGTCCTCCCTCACTCATCCTCCCTCACTCTTCCTCCCTCACTCTCCCCCTCCCCAACACACCTTCATAAAAACTCCATTCCCCTCCCCCCTGCGTATGGGATAGACCATCATGAGAAATGGTAATTCCCAAGCGATAGTAACTCCAACGCCGCAGGAAGGATATCTTGGAAGCTGCCGTAGCCGATGAACCTGTAATAGCACGTCTCAAGATATTCATCTCTCACTCTTCCTCCCATCCCACTCTCTCTCCATCCCTACTCCTCTCCCAGGCCAGGATAGCCACAATTTCTTACCCTTGTCAGTTAAGACTGTCAGATTACCTTTCATACATTTCCCCCCCGACAAGCTCAGCCAATGTTTCCTCTGATTTATTACTGTTTGCTTCTTTCTCCTCTCTAGCTAACAAGGTGAAAAAAAAAAAAAAAAAAAAAAACAAAAAAAAAAAAAAAGTTGACTATATATATATATATATATATATATATATATATATATATATATATATATATATATATATATATATATATATATCGTGCCGAATAGATAAAACTGGTCAATTAGCAAGAACTCATTTAAAATTAAGTCCTTTCTAAAATTTTCTCTTATACGTTTAAAGATATATTTTTTTCATTAATGTTAATGTAAAAAATTATAATTTTGCATCAAAAGAATCTTAGAAAACTTACCTAACCTTATTATAACAAGCGCAATTTATTTTAGCTTAACCCAACTAAATATATTTTAGATACGTTTACAATAATTTAATACTAAACAAACACAGTGAAATATATTTTTTCCGTTAGGTTCAGAATGATTTTGGCGAAATTATTGGATACACAAATTTTCGCTTGTCCTATGTCCAGTGTTCAGTCGTCAGTCGCCAGTGTTCAGTGGTCAGTCGTCACGTGAGGTCACAGACCCTGAGCTGCTTTGGGGATTAGCGTGGACGGTTACAAAGCATGGCTTGCTTCTGCAGTGTTTTAAAAACTGAGGTTGGAGAGTTGAAGGAGGAGGTCTTGCTTCTCCAGGAGGAGATTAGGAGGCTGAAGGTCCACCTCAATGGGCCTGGGAGAGAGTGTGAGGTGGTTGGAGATGTGGGGAATGAGGCTTCTAGCAGTGAGGTGCAGTCTGTCTCTCACTGTGAGGAGGCTGTAGGTGGGGAGGTAGCAACGGCTACCAGCAGTGAGGTGCAGCCCAGCACCTGCTACAAGTGGCGAGTTGTTCACAGTAATGGGAGGCGCATCAGAGTAAGGAAAGTTAAGAGTGAAGATCTGAAGGTAGGAAATCGCTTCTCTGTTCTCCAGGATGAATGTACTTCAGTGGCCAGTGAAGGTAAGGGTACTACTGCCCCTGCTAATGAAGGTAAGCGCATTCTTGTGGTTGGTGACTCTCAGGTAAGATATGTTGACCGTGCTTTTTGTAATAGGAATAAGAAGATGAGAGATAGAGTGTGCTTCCCTGGAGCTGGTGTTGGGGACATTGTCAACAGACTGGATAATATCATGTCAGGTAATGGGAACAAGCCCATTATCTGTCTCAGTGCTGGTGGAAATGATATTGGGAAGGGTAGGAGAGAAGAGCTGCTAGATAAGTACAGGTCAGCTATAGATTTCATTAAGTCTAAGGGAGGGATCCCAATCATATGTAGCATCTTGCCTAGAAGGGGAGTAGGAAATGAATGGTTGTCTAGGGCAATTGGTGTAAATTGCTGGCTAGACAGATACTGCAAGGAGCTTGCAATCCCATTCATTGACAACTGGAACAACTTTTATGGCAAACATGATATGTATGCAAGGGATGGGGTTCATCTCTCTGGGGCAGGGGTGGTAGCACTTGCAGACTCGATTGAGAAGGCCATTGGTGAAATGCCTATGATTTTAAACTGATGGAAGATAGAGGTATGGGTGTGTGTGGGAAACAAGCAGGTTGCAACACTAGGGTTGGAAACATTAAATGTATAAAAGGCATTCAGCATGAAGTTATAAATAAAGACAATAGAACAGGTCAGCAAACAAAGGGGGACAGCAGAGGGCAGCAAGGGACTAGCTCCCTTAAGGTTTACTATACTAATAGCAGGAGTGTTAGAAATAAGATAGATGAGCTAAGATTAATTGCAAGTGCAGGAAACATAGATATTATTGCTATAACAGAGACCTGGCTCAATCTGAAAGATAGAGAGATGCCCTCTGAATGTCACATACAAGGCTATAAATTATTCCACACTGACAGGGTCAACAGGAAAGGTGGTGGAGTAGCGATGTATGTCAGAGACAATTTAAATTGTTGTGTTAGACAAGATATTAAATTAGAAGCGTCAGCCACTGAATCTGTTTGGTTACAGCTTCTCGAGGGCCGAGAAAAACTAATTTTGGGTGTGATTTACAGGGCCCCAAATCTTGATAGGGAGTGCAGTAAACTTCTATGGGACGAAATTCGTAAGGCATCTACATACGAAAATGTTGTGCTAATGGGAGATTTCAACTATAGACAGATTGACTGGAGCAATTTGACAGGAAATTTAGAGTCGGGTGACTTTCTTGATACGATCCAGGATTGTTTTTTAAAACAGTTTGTGACAGAGCCAACTAGGGGAAATAACCTCCTTGACTTGGTTCTTGCCAGTAGGGAAACACTAATTAATAATCTTGAGGTTAATGATGAGCTTGGGGAGAGTGATCACAAATCACTCAGTTTTAACATATCATGGAATTCCCCTAATAATGGCAATCAAGTCTCCGTCCCTGACTTTCGCTTGGCTGATTTCATAGGACTGAAAAATTACTTAGGTGGGCTGAACTGGAATGACCTGACTAGGGGTCAGGTAGGTGGTGATGGTTGCCGATATGATGCTTTCCAGGGCATAGTTCTAGCTGCTCAGTCAAATTATGTTCCAAATAGGGAAATCAGATCAAACAAAAATGATCCTAAATGGATGAACAATAGATTAAAATATCTGATTGGTCAAAAGAGAGGCATATATAGGCAAATCAAAAGAGGAGAGGGGCAATTAAGAAATCGATATATTCAGTTAAAGAGAGAAATAAAAAAGGGAATTAGAAAAGCAAAAAGAGATTATGAGGTTAAAGTTGCAAGAGAATCGAAGACTAACCCAAAAGGATTCTTTCAGGTATACAGAAGTAAGATCAGGGACAAGATAGGCCCACTCAAAAGTTCCTCGGGTCAGCTCACTGACAGTGATAAGGAAATGTGTAGAATTTTTAACACATACTTCCTCTCAGTTTTTACACAGGAGGATACCAGCGATATTCCAGTAATGATAAATTATGTAGAACAGGACGATAATAAACTGTGCACGATTAGGGTCACAAGTGACATGGTCCTTAGGCAAATAGATAAATTAAAACCTAACAAATCCCCAGGCCCTGATGAACTGTATGCAAGGGTTCTAAAGGAATGTAAAGAGGAGCTTAGCACACCTTTGGCTAATCTTTTCAACATATCACTACAAACTGGCATGGTGCCAGATAAGTGGAAAATGGCAAATGTGATACCTATTTTCAAAACAGGTGACAGGTCCTTAGCTTCGAACTATAGACCAATAAGCCTAACCTCCATAGTGGGAAAATTTATGGAATCAATAATTGCCGAGGCAGTTCGTAGCCACCTTGAAAAGCATAAATTAATCAACGAATCTCAGCATGGTTTTACAAAGGGGCGTTCCTGCCTTACGAATTTATTAACTTTTTTCACTAAGGTATTTGAGGAGGTAGATCATGGTAATGAATATGATATTGTGTATATGGACTTCAGTAAGGCTTTTGACAGGGTCCCACATCAGAGACTATTGAGGAAAATTAAAGCACATGGAATAGGAGGAGAAATTTTTTCCTGGATAGAGGCATGGTTGACAAATAGGCAGCAGAGAGTTTGCATAAATGGGGAGAAATCAGAGTGGGGAAGCGTCACTAGCGGTGTTCCACAGGGGTCAGTGTTGGGCCCCCTGCTGTTCACAATCTACATAAACGACATAGATGAGGGCATAAAGAGCGACATCGGCAAGTTTGCCGATGACACCAAAATAGGCCGTCGAATTCATTCTGACGAGGACATTCGAGCACTCCAGGAAGATTTGAATAGACTGATGCAGTGGTCGGAGAAGTGGCAGATGCAGTTTAATATAGACAAATGCAAAGTTCTAAATGTTGGACAGGACAATAACCATGCCACATATAAACTAAATAATGTAGATCTTAATATTACGGATTGCGAAAAAGATTTAGGAGTTCTGGTTAGCAGTAATCTGAAACCAAGACAACAGTGCATAAGTGTTCGCAATAAAGCTAATAGAATCCTTGGCTTCATATCAAGAAGCATAAATAATAGGAGTCCTCAGGTTGTTCTTCAACTCTATACATCCTTGGTTAGGCCTCATTTAGATTATGCTGCACAGTTTTGGTCACCGTATTACAGAATGGATATAAATTCTCTGGAAAATGTACAAAGGAGGATGACAAAGATGATCCCATGTATCAGAAACCTTCCCTATGAGGATAGACTAAGGGCCCTGAAACTGCACTCTCTAGAAAGACGTAGAATCAGGGGGGATATGATTGAGGTTTATAAGTGGAAGACAGGAATAAATAAAGGGGATGTAAATAGTGTGCTGAAAATATCTAGCCTAGACAGGACTCGCAGCAATGGTTTTAAGTTGGAAAAATTCAGATTCAGGAGGGATATAGGAAAGTACTGGTTTGGTAATAGAGTTGTGGATGAGTGGAACAAACTCCCAAGTACCGTTATAGAGGCCAGAACGTTGTGTAGCTTTAAAAATAGGTTGGATAAATACATGAGTAGATGTGGGTGGGTGTGAGTTAGACCTGATAGCTTGTGCTAACAGGTCGGTTGCCGTGTTCCTCCCTTAACTCAATGTGACCTGACCTGACTAGGTTGGGTGCATTGGCTTAAGCCGGTAGGGACTTGGACCTGCCTCGCATGGGCCAGTAGGCCTTCTGCAGTGTTCCTTCGTTCTTATGTTCTTATGTTCTTAAGATGAGCGTTGCTATTTAAGCCAAGATCGCAAGTTCTGCCTATTCGGCACGACATGTGTGTGTGTGTGTGTATATATATATATATATATATATATATATATATATATATATAGTGTGTGTGTGTGTGTGTGTGTGTGTGTGTGTGTGTGTGTGTGAAAGAGAGAGAGAATTCGATCTCACAGTTTACACATCTGCCTGGGCAGGATGTAAATACTGCGGAAGCTTTAACACACTGTCATCTATGCACAACGACTGTGCCCCAAACCTGGGCACAGTCGTTCCTTGATCGGCAGAACACAGTGACCCTAGCGTCCCCTACGACGTCTTCCCCAGCAACATAACACAGCAAGATCAACATCCCCTGCCACGTCTTCCCCAGCAACATAATACAGCAAGATCAACATCCCCTGCCACGTCTTCCCCAGCAACATAATACAGCAAGATCAACATCCCCTGCCACGTCTTCCCCAGCAACATAACACAGCAAGATCAACATCCCCAGCCATGTCTTCCCCAGCAACATAATACAGCAAGATCAACATCCACTGCCACGTCTTCCCCAGCAACATAACACAGCAAGATCAACATCCACTGCCACGTCTTCCCCAGCAACATAACACAGCAAGATCAACATCCACTGCCACGTCTTCCCCAGCAACATAATACAGCAAGATCAACATCCCCTGCCACGTCTTCCCCAGCAACATAACACAGCAAGATCAACATCCACTGCCACGTCTTCCCCAGCAACATAATACAGCAAGATCAACATCCCCTGCCACGTCTTCCCCAGCAACATAACACAAAAAGGTCAACATCCCCTGCCACGTCTTTCCCAACAACATAACAGAAAGATCAACATCCCCTGCCACGTGAGGTCAACGAGGCGAGTTTCTCCCTACAAACTTCCACAAACTGCAGAGTTTTCACTGGCCAGACCACACAGTTTTCCCTTGGAGAGTTACGCCTGCTTGTCGAGTTTCCCCACACGTCCGGCCGGGTTTCCCCTCCTCAGCTAAGACAAGCAGACAGGTCCTTTCTCAGCCACGAGGCCCAGCAAGCAGACCCTCAAGAGTCGTGTATCAGCTGAGGAAAGAGGGAATGGAAGAGAAAGGAGGGAAGCAAATAGGTGGGGAGAGAAGAGGTGGGAAGGAGGTGGAAAGGGAATGAAACGAGAGAGGGGGTTTTGGTACGGAAAGAGGGAAATGGAAGGGAGACGAAACGATTGAGAGATTGAGATACAAAAAAAATAGAAGACGGAAAGAGGGGAAGTGGGAAGGAGAGAAAAGTGGGAAGGATTTAGAGGAAGAGTGGAAGTATGAACAAATAGAAGAGGAAAGTGAGAAGAGAGGAAGAGGGGGGGGGAAACAGAAAGGAGAATGAGGCAGAGGGAAAGTTGGAAGAAGAGAAGGAAGAGGGGAAGTCGGAAGGAGGGGAAAGGGAAGAAAAAAAGAGGCAGAGGGGAAGAAGGAAGGTGAGGAAAACAAGAGGGGAAATAGGAAGAGAGAAGAAAGAAGTGAAAGAGATGGAAAGGAGGGAGACAGGAGGAGAGGGAAGCAGATGGTAAGACAGAGAGAGTGTGTGTACCGCCCCATGTACTGAGTTATGTATTGTGTTGTTCACACCTTGTATGTACCTTGGACGCCAGACTGGTCTGCCCGTATGTCATCTTGTTTGTTTCTCTCTCTCGCTGTTTACCTCTGTGTAACAATCTCTCTGTATCGTCGCTTGTACACGTTGCTGACGTGTATTGTATTGTAGTGTGTGTGTGTGTGTGTGTGTGTGTGTGTGTGTGTGTGTGTGTGTGTGTGTGTGTGTGTGTGTGTGTGGACTCTCCTAGTTCTCGCCTAGTTGTGGTTGTAGGGGTCGATTCATAGCTCTTGACTCAGCCTCTTCACTGGTCGCTACTAGATCCACTCTCTTCTCCTAGAGCTTTATCGAACCTCTTCTTAAAGCTATGTATGGATCCTGCTTCCACTGCATCACTCTCCAGACTGTTCCATTTCCTGACAATTAAATTACTAAATACTTCCTAACATCCTTGTGACTTATCCGAATTTTCAACTTCCAGTTGTGACCCATTGTTGCTGTCTCCCATTTCTGAAACCGTGTGTGTACTCAATTGTGGTTGCAGGGGTGGAGTCATAGGTCCTGGCCCCGACTTGCACCATTAACTAGTCACACCTACACCATCAACTAGTTAAACATCTCACGACAGGTAAAGGTCACTCTAGACACTCAATTTACCTTTTCTCTGTTTTTGCCTCGTCAGATTTAGTTTTTAACCTCGGTTTGCGTCGCTGAAAATGGAACCCAGAGGTATTGAGAGAAGGAACACCCAGAAATACTGCCAAAAGGAGCACCCAGAAGTACTGCCTAAAGGAGCACTCAGAAGTACTGCTTAAAGGAGCACTCAGAAGTACTGCCTAATGGAGCACCCAGAAGTGCTCCTGCTAAGAGAAGACTTTGGTTGGATAGATCTAACCAGAGCAGTAATTAACTAAGCTGGAATTATTCTATATTTTTAAGGGTTGAAGACGAACCCCAGGTTCTCTGGAAGTCCATTGAAAGAAACATCTGTACCTGCTGGTTCCCTGTCTTCCATTAACCAAGTGTTGAACCCTGTATTCCAGTAACCAAGTGTTGAACACTGTCTTCCAGTAACCAAGTGTTGAACACTGTCTTCCATTAACCAAGTGTTGAACCCTGTATTCCAGTAACCAAGTGTTGAACACTGTCTTCCAGTAACCAAGTGTTGAACACTGTCTTCCAGTAACCAAGTGTTGAACACTGTCTTCCAGTAACCAAGTGTTGAACACTGTCTTCCAGTAACCAAGTGTTGAACACTGTCTTCCAGTAACCAAGTGTTGAACACTGTCTTCCAGTAACCAAGTGTTGAACACTGTCTTCCAGTAACCAAGTGTTGAACACTGTCTTCCAGTAACCAAGTGTTGAACACTGTCTTCCAATAACCAAGTGTTGAACACTGTCTTCCAGTAACCAAGTGTTGAACACTGTCTTCCAGTAACCAAGTGTTGAACACTGTCTTCCAGTAACCAAGTGTTGAACACTGTCTTCCAGTAACCAAGTGTTGAACACTGTCTTCCAGTAACCAAGTGTTGAACACTGTCTTCCAGTAACCAAGTGTTGAACACTGTCTTCCAGTAACCAAGTGTTGAACACTGTCTTCCAGTAACCAAGTGTTGAACACTGTCTTCCAGTAACCAAGTGTTGAACACTGTCTTCCAGTAACCAAGTGTTGAACACTGTCTTCCAGTAACCAAGTGTTGAACACTGTCTTCCAGTAACCAAGTGTTGAACACTGTCTTCCAGTAACCAAGTGTTGAACACTGTCTTCCAGTAACCAAGTGTTGAACACTGTCTTCCAGTAACCAAGTGTTGAACACTGTCTTCCAGTAACCAAGTGTTGAACACTGTCTTCCAGTAACCAAGTGTTGAACACTGTCTTCCAGTAACCAAGTGTTGAACACTGTCTTCCAGTAACCAAGTGTTGAACACTGTCTTCCAGTAACCAAGTGTTGAACACTGTCTTCCAGTAACCAAGTGTTGAACACTGTCTTCCAGTAGCCAAGTGTTGAACACTGTCTTCCAGTAACCAAGTGTTGAACACTGTCTTCCAGTAACCAAGTGCTGAACACTGTCTTCCAGTAACCAAGTGCTGAACACTGTCTTCCAGTAACCAAGTGCTGAACACTGTCTTCCAGTAACCAAGTGCTGAACACTTTACTACAGTGGAGGAATCTGAAGTTATGGTATTCCGTAGCTCGGCTAGTAGCGCGCTCAGCTCACACACTGAGGTCCGTGGTTCGATCCCTGGCACGGCTGGAAATATTTGGGCGTGTTTCCTTAAGACACATGCTGTCCCTGTTCACCTAGTAAATAGCTACCTGGGTGTTAGTTAACACTAAAACAAAAGAGTGAGGGAGGCAGTATATATACAAGAGAGAGACAGGGACGGGGCCAAGAGAGGAAGAACACGTAGTAGTGGTAATGAAGTGGCAGTAGAAAGTGCGGGTTATTTGTGTAATTATCTGATTTCCCTAATACTCCTTTTTCTCAGGCATTAGTCCCCATAACTCACACGAGGAAAAGCCCTACAAGGAGTTTCCTTTGAAGTCACCTTACAGCTGGAACGCTGAAGAAAAAAAACATGAGATAATTAAACAAGAATGCACAAGCCTGGACGTTATTAATTTCTTTGACACACAAGAATAACAGCAAAGAGAAGGAAACTTCAAGATTGAATCCAACCATAAAATATCAAGTATTTTACGAGAGAAACCTTGCCAAGAAAATCCCTGAGAGAGAGAGAGACTCGAAGAATGTATCAGAGTATTAGTCATTAAAGAAGGAACCGAGAGAAGAGTCCCTAGAGATGGGGGGAAGCTGTTCCTATCAGTCAGGTCCACTACCTACCAGGAGCCCCAAAAGTTGTATCTGTCCTCGCTCCCTCCAACTCCCTGACAAATCGTAGTTGTTCCCCCTTCGTCCAGGCTATAAAACCGATCCCGGCGTCATCTACATAACCCCAAGATTCCTCTCCACGCCAACCGTGGAACACTATAATTGGAAGGATTCCCCGTGTTCCACCACTCCAGTAAAATTTAACTTCTGGAGAGAAAGTTCCAGCTGTATATATCTTGTTGGAGGAGGCATTCAGGTGAGCAGGATTTGTTTCCAATTAACTAGGCCAAGATTCTTCTAATTTCAGCGTCCATCATAGCATATCTTATTCCACTAATAACAAACCCGATTAATAACCCAGTGCCTGCTTATATCATTGATAAATTTAATTATCGCTAAATAAATCAAGACTTACCGCGTTTTGAAGCTACGAGAAATATTAATACCATGGAGTAAAGGGCAGGAATCTGCTACTGGGTAAACAAGAGGAAACATTAATTACACCTTTTGAATACACAGTCTGGTCGTCACTTTCTAGTGGACAATACAGGTACTAACTTATCGGGTGTCAGCCGTCGTTACCTACGCTAAAAGTTATGTCTCCTTACGGAGAAATTTAATTATAATGGGCTGGTAAGATGACGTGGGCAGAGATTTACAGGGCCGTGACAATACGGTGTGTTGGGAGGCGGGGGAGAGCACGGTGTATCGAGCTGGGTGACGTATGACTCGACACCCCCCACTATGTCACTGGTTATGACGTTTATTGAACAGTCAAAATACATCACGAGCTGCGACGGACGCCTTGTGTAGGCTAGAGGAGGAGAAGGAAGGTGAGGAGGGTGATAGAGGAGAAGGAAGGTGAGGAGGGTGATAGTGGAGGAGAAGGAATGTGAGGAGGGTGATAGTGGAGGAGAAGGAAGGTGAGGAGGGTGATAGGGGAGGAGAAGGAAGGTGAGGAGGGTGATAGTGGAGGAGAAGGAAGGTGAGGAGGGTGATAGTGGAGGAGAAGGAAGGTGAGGAGGGTGATAGAGGAGAAGGAAGGTGAGGAGGGTGATAGGGGAGGAGAAGGAAGGTGAAGCAAAAGAGTGAGGATCTTCGTATATACATCTCTATATGTATATACGAAGACATACATGTCTTTGTATATACATATCCTACCGGCACCAATGAATGTAACCTTGACAGGTTACATTCATTAGCGCAGGCAGGATGGTCCGAAAACTGCAGCGGTACCTACTGTAGTCTTCACATCCTAAATCACACGTCTTAGGATATACGTTTACTAGGAACAACACACTTAGTTTCAAGTTAGGTCAGGTAAGGTTCGTCAGGAAACAAGTGTTTCCTGACGGGGGTCATAGATAATGACCCGCCGTTGGAGCTTTCGGTCATCTGACCGAGGCCTTCCGCTGGCTTACCGGTCCACCCCTTTATAAATTATGGTCATATATAACCATTTAGTTGATAGAAGAAATGTTAAACTTTTCACCCCTCTCACCTATGGAGGCCACAGACAGCGCCTGGCTACACCAACAGCCCTATACTCGCTAAATTTCAATTATATATTATTTTCTGCCTGGAGAGATCAAAACATTTGTATTGCTATTGCGAAATATTCATTAAAATTCAACATTGTCATTATCTCGGCGTAATGTTTAATTTTCAACGCTTTTTTGTATTTTCTCAATGTTTTAATGTTAATAAAATGTTAGTGTCGCTGCTATAACAGACCATCACCTTTAAAATTCCACTCAAGGCAGAACAGTTACCAATTCATATATATATATATATATATATATATATATATATATATATATATATATATATATA
Source organism: Cherax quadricarinatus (assembly GCF_038502225.1). Lineage (NCBI taxonomy): Eukaryota > Metazoa > Arthropoda > Malacostraca > Decapoda > Parastacidae > Cherax > Cherax quadricarinatus. Next base: position 6,427,933 of record NC_091382.1, read on the forward strand.
TATATACATATATATACAGTGGACCCCCGGTTAACGATATTTTTTCATTCCAGAAGTATGTTCAGGTGCCAGTACTGACCGAATTTGTTCCCATAAGGAATATTGTGAAGTAGATTAGTCCATTTCAGATCCCCAAACATACACTTACAAACGCACTTACATAAATACGCTTACATAATTGGTCGCATTCGGAGGTGATCGTTATGCGGGGGTCTACTGTATATATACACATGTGCCGAATATGTAAAACTGGTCAATTAGCAAGAACTCATTTAAAATTAAGTCCTTTCTAAAATTTTCTCTTATACGTTTAAAGATATATTTTTTTATTAATGTTGATGTAAAAATTATAATTTTGCACCAAAAGGAACTTAGAAAACTTACCTAACCTTATTATAACAAGAACAATTTATTTTAGCCTAACCCAACTAAATATATTTTAGATTTGTTTACAATAATTTAATATTAAACAAACACAATGAAATATATTTTTTTTCGTTGGGTTCAGAATGATTTTGGCGAAATTATTGCATACACAAATTTTCACTTGTCCTATATGGCAAGATGAGCGTTGCTATTTAAGCCAAGATCGCAAGTTCTGCCTATTTTGCACGACATATATATATAAACACCGCGACTAGCCAAGGACTTGAACTCATTTTGCTTTGGCCCGCCTCATAGTGAGCGAAAACTCATGACGCTCTAACCCACAGGACCACGCAATCCTATAATAACGACGCAACCCGCCAAGCTAGGTGTTTAACCGTCATCCGAGGACGTACGGTGGTGTGGGTGTCTCTGTTTGGTGTACTAGCCCAACGAGCAGTATTTTATATTATTGTAACCACGAACGAGTGGTATTGATCAATAACAACACTGCGACTAGCCGAGGAATCGGACCAAGGTAACACATCTAGCTTGGCTGGGTGCTTGGTTCGTGTAGGATTGCGTGGTCCTGTGGGTTTGAGCGTCATATGTTTTCGCTCACCATGAGGCAGGCCAAAACAACATGGGTTCGAATCATTGGCTAGTAGCAGTTATATATATATATATGTCGTGCCGAATATGTAAAACTGGTCAATTATCAAGAACTCATTTAATATTAAGTCCTTTCTAAAAATGTTTCTTATACGTTTAAAGACATATTTTTTTCGTTAACGTTAATGTAAAAATTTTTAATTTTGCACCAAAAGCATCTTAGAAAACTTTCCTAACCTTATTATAACAAGAACAATTAATTTTAGCCTAACCCAACTAAATACATTTTAAATAAGTTTACAATAATTTAGTACTCCACAAACACAATAAAATAAATTTTTTTCGTTAGGTTCTGAATGATTTTGGCGAAATTATTACATACACAAATTTTCACTTGTCCTATATGGCAAGATAAGCGTTGCTATTTAAGCCAAGATCGCAAGTTCTGCCTATTCGGCACGATATATATATATATATATTATTTTTTTTTTATTATCACACTGGCCGATTCCCACCAAGGAAGGGTGGCCCGAAAAAGAAAAACTTTCACCATCATTCACTCCATCACTGTCTTGCCAGAAGGGTGCTTTACACTACAGTTTTTAAACTGCAACATTAACACCCCTCCTTCAGAGTGCAGGCACTGTACTTCCCATCTCCAGGACTCAAGTCCGGCCTGCCGGTTTCCCTGAATCCCTTCAAAAATGTTACTTTGCTCACACTCCAACAGCACGTCAAGTATTAAAAACCATTTGTCTCCATTCACTCCTATCAAACACGCTCACGCATGCCTGCTGGAAGTCCAAGCCCCTCGCACACAAAACCTCCTTTACCCCCTCCCTCCAACCCTTCCTAGGCCGACCCCTACCCCGCCTTCCTTCCACTACAGACTGATACACTCTTGAAGTCATTCTGTTTCGCTCCATTCTCTCTACATGTCCGAACCACCTCAACAACCCTTCCTCAGCCCTCTGGACAACAGTTTTGGTAATCCCGCACCTCCTCCTAACTTCCAAACTACGAATTCTCTGCATTATATTCACACCACACATTGCCCTCAGACATGACATCTCCACTGCCTCCAGCCTTCTCCTCGCTGCAACATTCATCACCCACGCTTCACACCCATATAAGAGCGTTGGTAAAACTATACTCTCATACATTCCCCTCTTTGCCTCCAAGGACAAAGTTCTTTTTCTCCACAGACTCCTAAGTGCACCACTCACTCTTTTTCCCTCATCAATTCTATGATTCACCTCATCTTTCATAGACCCATCCGCTGACACGTCCACTCCCAAATATCTGAATACGTTCACCTCCTCCATACTCTCTCCCTCCAATCTGATATTCAATCTTTCATCACCTAATCTTTTTGTTATCCTCATAACCTTACTCTTTCCTGTATTCACCTTTAATTTTCTTCTTTTGCACACCCTACCAAATTCATCCACCAATCTCTGCAACTTCTCTTCAGAATCTCCCAAGAGCACAGTGTCATCAGCAAAGAGCAGCTGTGACAACTCCCACTTTGTGTGTGATTCTTTATCTTTTAACTCCACGCCTCTTGCCAAGACCCTCGCATTTACTTCTCTTACAACCCCATCTATAAATATATTAAACAACCACGGTGACATCACACATCCCTGTCTAAGGCCTACTTTTACTGGGAAAAAATTTCCCTCTTTCCTACATACTCTAACTTGAGCCTCACTATCCTCGTAAAAACTCTTCACTGCTTTCAGTAACCTACCTCCTACACCATACACTTGCAACATCTGCCACATTGCCCCCCTATCCACCCTGTCATACGCCTTTTCCAAATCCATAAATGCCACAAAGACCTCTTTAGCCTTATCTAAATACTGTTCACTTATATGTTTCACTGTAAACACCTGGTCCACACACCCCCTACCTTTCCTAAAGCCTCCTTGTTCATCTGCTATCCTATTCTCAGTCTTACTCTTAATTCTTTCAATTATAACTCTACCATACACTTTACCAGGTACACTCAACAGACTTATCCCCCTATAATTTTTGCACTCTCTTTTATCCCCTTTGCCTTTATACAAAGGAACTATGCATGCTCTCTGCCAATCCCTAGGTACCTTACCCTCTTCCATACATTTATTAAATAATTGCACCAACCACTCCAAAACTATGTCCCCACCTGCTTTTAACATTTCTATCTTTATCCCATCAATCCCGGCTGCCTTACCCCCTTTCATTTTACCTACTGCCTCACGAACTTCCCCCACACTCACAACTGGCTCTTCCTCACTCCTACAAGATGTTATTCCTCCTTGCCCTATACACGAAATCACAGCTTCCCTATCTTCTTCAACATTTAACAATTCCTCAAAATATTCCCTCCATCTTCCCAATACCTCTAACTCTCCATTTAATAACTCTCCTCTCCTATTTTTAACTGACAAATCCATTTGTTCTCTAGGCTTTCTTAACTTGTTAATCTCACTCCAAAACTTTTTCTTATTTTCAACAAAATTTGTTGATAACATCTCACCCACTCTCTCATTTGCTCTCTTTTTACATTGCTTCACCACTCTCTTAACTTCTCTCTTTTTCTCCATATACTCTTCCCTCCTTGCATCACTTCTACTTTGTAAAAACTTCTCATATGCTAACTTTTTCTCCCTTACTACTCTCTTTACATCATCATTCCACCAATCGCTCCTCTTCCCTCCTGCACCCACTTTCCTGTAACCACAAACTTCTGCTGAACACTCTAACACTACATTTTTAAACCTACCCCATACCTCTTCGACCCCATTGCCTATGCTCTCATTAGCCCATCTATCCTCCAATAGCTGTTTATATCTTACCCTAACTGCCTCCTCTTTTAGTTTATAAACCTTCACCTCTCTCTTCCCTGATGCTTCTATTCTCCTTGTATCCCATCTACCTTTTACTCTCAGTGTAGCTACAACTAGAAAGTGATCTGATATATCTGTGGCCCCTCTATAAACATGTACATCCTGAAGTCTACTCAACAGTCTTTTATCTACCAATACATAATCCAACAAACTACTGTCATTTCGCCCTACATCATATCGTGTATACTTATTTATCCTCTTTTTCTTAAAATATGTATTACCTATAACTAAACCCCTTTCTATACAAAGTTCAATCAAAGGGCTCCCATTATCATTTACACCTGGCACCCCAAACTTACCTACCACACCCTCTCTAAAAGTTTCTCCTACTTTAGCATTCAAGTCCCCTACCACAATTACTCTCTCACTTGGTTCAAAGGCTCCTATACATTCACTTAACATCTCCCAAAATCTCTCTCTCTCCTCTGCATTCCTCTCTTCTCCAGGTGCATACACGCTTATTATGACCCACTTCTCGCATCCAACCTTTACTTTAATCCACATAATTCTTGAATTTACACATTCATATTCTCTTTTCTCCTTCCATAACTGATCATTTAACATTACTGCTACCCCTTCCTTTGCTCTAACTCTCTCAGATACTCCAGATTTAATCCCATTTATTTCCCCCCACTGAAACTCTCCTACCCCCTTCAGCTTTGTTTCGCTTAGGGCCAGGACATCCAACTTCTTTTCATTCATAACATCAGCAATCATCTGTTTCTTGTCATCCGCACTACATCCACGCACATTTAAGCAACCCAGTTTTATAAAGTTTTTCTTCTTCTCTTTTTTAGTAATTGTATACAGGAGAAGGGGTTACTAGCCCATTGCTCCCGGCATTTTAGTCGCCTCATACGACACGCATGGCTTACGGAGGAAAGATTCTTTTCCACTTCCCCATGGACAATAGAAGAAATAAAAAAGAACAAGAGCTATTTAGAAAAAGGAGAAAAACCTAGATGTATGTATATATATATATATGCATGTGCGTGTCTGTGAAGTGTGACCAAAGTGTAAGTAGGAGTAGCAAGATATCCCTGTTATCTTAGCGTGTTTATGAGACAGAAAAAGAAACCAGCAATCCTACCATCATGCAAAACAGTTACAGGTTTCTGTTTCACAGTCATCTGGCAGGACGGTAGTACTTCCCTGGGTGGTTGCTGTCTACCAACCTACTACCTGTATATATATATATATATATATATATATATAATTATATATATATATATATACACACACACACACACACACACACACACACACACACACACACACACACACACACACACACACACAGGTGAAATGTTACTACATGTTATTAAAAAAAATAATCATAATAATAATAATTCCATTTTTTCACCTTCATCATTTTTGTTCATAGTAATCACTGCTATTATTATCCTGCTCACCTGTTACCTAATTATTATATTTTACGCACTAACCTTATCACTGTGATCACTATCTCATGTTCCCTCCGTCACTTTTAACTATACTTTGTTTATTTGTAATAATTTATGCCGACAGCTTCACCATCAGTAACATTATCCACACAATAATCATTATCCAATCAGTTTTAGCCTCTAATTTTGCGATAAAGGATTTATATAAACTATTAGCCTTGCTGAACCTCCCTTTCTGTATAACAGAGCGAGCTACATTTCGCTCAACTTTTAACGAAACACTGCCTAAAAGTTTTCTCTGCTTTAAGTAAACCAGGACGATGGGAAACCTAATCCAGATGTGGACTGTTTGTCAATTGTTTCAGCCACTGTGTTGTGGATTTTATTGTTTAATGTCTGTGAAGTATCCTCTTGGCTTGTTTCAGCTTCCTAATCCAGTGTCTCTTCAACAAGTATGCAATATTCAACCCCTCGTCTCCTCACCCCTCCATTCCCTGCAACATGCAGACCATCTTCAAGAGAACACCACCGTCTTCTAAGGTTACACGGGAGTGAAAATATTTATATATATATATTTTGGCTACGTGGTTCGTGGAAAGACTCTTTAGAAATTCTTGGGAATGGCGGTGGCTTCCTTTTCTCTCTGTGAGAAACCTCAGGGTTTCCTTTTCTCTTTCTGCAAACTTCGGAACATTTCACTGTTCACTATCACTTGCGTTTATAGCCTCTTGGGTGACCTGGTGGTATTGGAAAGGGATGTTTGAATTCAGTTTCGTATTGATAAGAAGAATTTGCCCAAGTTTCCCAAATTCGTGTATATGTGTGGGTATAATATATATATATATATATATATATATATATATATATATATATATATATATATATATATTTGGTAGGGTGTGCAAAAGAAGAAAATTAAAGGTGAATACAGGAAAGAGTAAGGTTATGAGGATAACAAAAAGATTAGGTGATGAAAGATTGAATATCAGATTGGAGGGAGAGAGTATGGAGGAGGTGAACGTATTCAGATATTTGGGAGTGGACGTGTCAGCGGATGGGTCTATGAAAGATGAGGTGAATCATAGAATTGATGAGGGAAAAAGAGTGAGTGGTGCACTTAGGAGTCTGTGGAGACAAAGAACTTTGTCCTTGGAGGCAAAGAGGGGAATGTATGAGAGTATAGTTTTACCAACGCTCTTATATGGGTGTGAAGCGTGGGTGATGAATGTTGCAGCGAGGAGAAGGCTGGAGGCAGTGGAGATGTCATGTCTGAGGGCAATGTGTGGTGTGAATATAATGCAGAGAATTCGTAGTTTGGAAGTTAGGAGGAGGTGCGGGATTACCAAAACTGTTGTCCAGAGGGCTGAGGAAGGGTTGTTGAGGTGGTTCGGACATGTAGAGAGAATGGAGCGAAACAGAATGACTTCAAGAGTGTATCAGTCTGTAGTGGAAGGAAGGCGGGGTAGGGGTCGGCCTAGGAAGGGTTGGAGGGAGGGGGTAAAGGAGGTTTTGTGTGCGAGGGGCTTGGACTTCCAGCAGGCATGCTTGAGCGTGTTTGATAGGAGTGAATGGAGACAAATGGTTTTTAATACTTGACGTGCTGTTGGAGTGTGAGCAAAGTAACATTTATGAAGGGATTCAGGGAAACCGGCAGGCCGGACTTGAGTCCTGGAGATGGGAAGTACAGTGCCTGCACTCTGAAGGAGGGGTGTTAATGTTGCAGTTTAAAAACTGTAGTGTAAAGCACCCTTCTGGCAAGACAGTGATGGAGTGAATGATGGTGAAAGTTTTTCTTTTTCGGGCCACCCTGCCTTGGTGGGAATCGGCCGGTGTGATAATAAAAATAAATAAATATATATATAATATAAATATATTATTGTACCCACGAACAAGTGGTATTGATCGTTAACAACACTGCGACTAGTCAAGGAGTCGAACCCATGCTGCTTTGGCCTGGCTCATGGTGGGCGAAAACTCATGGCGCCTTAATCACGTGAATTAAGGAGTCAGGAGTTTTCTCTCACCATGAAGCAGGTCAAAGCAGCATGGGTTCGACTCCTTGACTAGTCGCAGTGTTGTTAACGATCAATACCACTTGTTCGTGGGTACAATAATAAATAAATAAATAATATATATATATATATATATATATATATATATATATATATATATATATATATATAAATATTTATATTTTTTTACCAATAGGAATATTTTATTACATAATATGGTACAGAAGATTTAAGAGATACATTGTTGATATAAAGGTGGCATATACGGTACATGTTGTTACGTGTGTATCACCGATTATAAGGCGAAAATCTCATCCAGCTCCTCAGAGCTGGGGCGTGTACCCAAAATACAGCAGGCATTACCCCTTTGAACAGCCGCACTGAGCCGCTGGAACAGAAAACTAGCTGCCCTGGGATCCCTAGTTACCCTGATGAGTCTTTTTCCCAGCTCCTTAAGGAATTTAGATGCACTCTTTCCCCATGACCCAAGGGTCTCTGAGCCTATGGGAACAAACATATAATGATGGGCAAGTTCTCCATATTTTCTAGACTTTTGGGACTCCCTGAAGCTGGCAGCTGCCCCTCCTTCCTCCCTGGTGTATTGGAGATAGGTGTCAGCCAAGGTAGATGCACATGTATAGTCCCACACCACCTGCTTCCCATCTGGTCCTGTACTCCAATCTTGTCCCTAAGATGTTCAGGGAGAATCGCTGCTACAAGCTCTCTGGATGCAATACACGAGGACAGAAAAGCAGGTAACGCAATCTGTGATGACTTGCGGACACCAATGCCTCCTAGTCTGACTGGAAGTGTAGCTTGGTTCCACTGCCCGTCTTCTAGAGTAAGGTTAAGTACTTTCGTAAAAATCTGCCTCAGAATACTGTCATATTCGTGCAGTATAGGGTTATCATATGAAGGTGCACATCTTAGGAAATATGTCAACCTGGGCAGACTCAAGCACTTTGTGAGAAGGTACAAGGCATCGTGGGTGTCCAGATTGCCTATTCGTTGTTCCATTCTCCTTAACTCTTCCAATTTCTTCCTGAGAATTGTGTCAATGGCATTGCTTCCCAGAGGTGCTCCTAGCAAGACACTATTTGTGTGGGCAATGACTGCTGCTCCTGGTAGTTTTGATCTCACTGCATTTATCACTTGTTGACTGACTGAGATTTCACATTTGGATGGATTCAGGACGAGACCCATTTCCTGTCCCCGTGTCATTACCTGTGTAAGGTCATGTAGGAGGGACTCCTTTGTACCTGCTAGTGTGCCATCATCTAGGAACCAGATGTTTAGCTCGCTGGTCAGTCTGACTGTGATTTCCCTAACTGCTATACAGAAGAGAAATGGTGCAAGAGGATCTCCTTGTTGGACACCCTCCGATGTGATTTCATACTCTCCAAAGAGAAGCATTGATTCCTTGCTATACCCAGCTGAAACAAAGGGGAAGAGACCAGGGAAATGTTCTTGTACTGCTGCTAATATCACATCTCTTTTCAGGAGATTGAACGCATTCTTGAAATCTAATTTTATCACTGCATTGTCCTCAGGCAGGTTGTTGATATACGCCCTTGTTGCATGAACCTCTGCTTCACTTCCTTGAGAGACCCCAAAGCCAGGCTGGTTTGGTTGAAGCATCATGGCTGCCTGTGCACGAATACTTCGGACAGCAGCTTTGGATACGAGGCGGCGTAACGTGTTGCCTACTGCAATTGGCCGAATTCCTCCATCCTTCTTTTTAAGTGCACAAAGTGTTGCACCAAAAAAGAAAGGTCTAATTTCATCAGGAATCAGACCAGCCAAGGAATTGTTGACGAACCTTGTGATCTCTGAAAGCAGTGTCTCTGCAATTTCCCCAATAACTGGATTAACCATTTCCTTTAAATGCTGTGGCCTTATTCCAGTGTAACCCCCAGCAGAGCCAGATGGGAACGACATTATTGCTTTGTAAATGTCTGAGTCTTCCACAATCAATGGTTCCATAGTGGGGACAGAGGTGTTGGAACTGTTGGTGCCACTGGTTTCCCTGGCAGGGTGCTTTCCTCTAAGTGCTTCAGCCGTGTCTGCATCCCTGGGAGCAACTGTATCTTCACTGGTAATAATTCTGATTGCCCCCACTGTGTTGCCCTCTTCAATTTTCTTGCTCACCTGGACTCTGACTTTTTCACTGTCAGTAGAATGAGTGGGGGTTCTGCCTCTCCCTTTTTTGTGTTGACGGGGAAGGCGAATGAGGTTATCAACTCTAGGAAAATCTCTTAAGGATTTAATTATCATTGAGGCTAGCCTCTTTCCCCTTCTTTCCGGCACAGCTAAGCAGACATTGCCAAAAAGTAGCAAGTTGTGCCATGCCTTGATGGTTGGTGGAGCATTTAAGATAGTGGAACCATCGTTTACTTTTTTCAGGAGGTCTGTAAGTTTCCCAGCTGCGTGTGGACGGGCTGCTTTGGGAATATGTGTGAGTGTCCTCGTACCTGTTGCTTTAATTGCTTCCAAGAGATTGTCTGATGAGATGAAATCTGTTGGAGTGGGTTCAGGTGCCTGAGGTGGCTCTGGATCATCACTTTCCACAGGAGGACATCCTGATCCAGGGCAACTACCGTGTTTGCAGAGGAAACCATTAGAGTTGAGACAACGAAGCTGTAAGCATGACCGACACTTGCCTTTCCTAGTATTGCCAGCCGTGCCATTTCCCTGGCTGCTTGCTTCCTCCTGGTTGGCATCCATCTGCTAGACTAGACAATAGGAGTGCAATATGACATGCTGGGTGGGTATGGTGCGTGGAAGGTAGTGAACTTGACCGTGGTGGCCTGGTGGAGTTTGAGGGGCTGGGAGGGGAAGGGGAAAACTTCCCCTGGGAATTAGGTGGGGGAGGCGCTGGTTGTTGAGTGGGGCTATCCCGGGGAGTACAATACACATGGACTTGCACACTATATACTGTTCACACTGTCTTACAATACACATAACTATTTGTTTCCCATGTACACTATGAACAATGTGGGTATGGGCACTGCTGAACCAATGTGTTCACTCACCATCTAGTTACACATCCCACCTCTTCCACCCACCCCCGTGACGTGGGGGTGGATGCACTGACTGGTCACTCACTCGTTAACATTAATTTCACAGTTTTTCCATAACATATGCCTCTAAATAGTCCATGCATCGACACAATCATTTCCAAGTTAACTGGAAGCATGGTGCATGGTGCTGGATATAGATGTTTTTATAAGAGCTTTTCGAGGTCTGTATGTACGATAATCTTGGCCGGTACTCATACACAGTGTAGGCCTTATACTCCCCCACCTCCAACTGGCCGTCTTCCTCACCACCACCACTCACCAACATTCACAAACTGCACAACACTTCCACAATTTACCTTGAAACGGTGCAGTGAAATGTCTTCTCGCTTCACTGGAATCTTCACAGAGTATTCACAATAAGTAATGTTGAGTCTTAACCTGGTCAGCCTCGTTGATCCGGAGTTATAATTGAAAATCCCGCAGCTAGCCCGCCACACGTCTTGCCATGCCAGCGCATGGCTATATATATATATATATATATATATATATATATATATATATATATATATATATATATATATATATATATATATATATATATATATCTCAATGATCCTTCACAGTATCACATTTTCGTATCAAATTAAGAAAAAATGCTCCGTTGGAGCCTAATTATGTGGAGCTCTGGACTACTGCCCAAGCTTCCTCGCGTTGCTTTGAGAGAAAGTGAACACAGTAACCCTACACGATACGTCAAACATAGTGAAAACAGTAGCCTCCAGTAGCACACACATACTTTGAAGAGGATATGAACTGAGTAGTCTCACATAAGCACACAAATACGCTAAAGAAGACATGAACGCAGTAATCACACAAAAGCAGAAATACTTTCAAGACGACATGAGAGCCTTGACTGGTACAGGATATAATTACAATTATTCCATTTTTGTATTGATTCTTATAATAGAGTTTGAGTGGCAGGAAGACAACGTTTATTAATACTAAAAGGCTAAGAGTTGGGGTTACAATTTCCAATGTTTACACAGCAAAATAAGAGCAAGTAATACACGCAATTTGTTATGTGGTTGTTTTCTCATTATTGGCAAATATAATTAGTGGGATTTTTCGTAATCTCGCCCGCAAAATGAAGTATAAAGAAATCATTTGTGAAGTGAGAACAGCGGCTTGTATGGTTAGGTGAATAAGTTTGAAGCCTGACAACTTCACGAGGATCAAAATGGCTGCTCATAACCACCTCACCACCAGACTCGTATTTCTCTGAAATATGGATTAAACTCAGTATATGTTCACCGTGACGTGAAAATAACGGTGTATATATCCTAACGAGCAAATAGGTACATACTGTACATACAGACATGCCCAGTATTACTAATTAGGAAAACAATCCAATATGCCTCTCATTGCAGAGTTCCTGACGAAGCACTGGTAGGAGAGAGGCTGTGAACCACAGCATCCCTCAGTCGTGACTTTTGAGATATGCATCTTACATTCATACATATGCAACGCATGTGTGTACACACAAATACATATATATGTTTAACAAAAGCATAACTAATACACTTTTTAAAGTGAGACAGAAAACACTGAGCCTAGAGATGGGGAGACTAGTGTAAAGAGCCAAGCAATTACTGCGTTTGCTCTCTCGCAGCACAAATATTTGCAGAGTCCACACCAACCACTAAGCTGGATAAATATTCCAGTATTCGTCTGGTTCCTACTCGCTGCCAGATTGAAAATTTCCGAGTATTATTAATATTACATCCATTGGTGAAGCGCCAATCCCGTAGGGACGTTATGCAGCGTCTGGGGAATGGGAAGTAAACAGGTTTCATATAAGGGAAGAGCAGAACTAATTTCACCGATCAAGAAACCATCAAAGAACCACTTCGAAGGGACGCCATTGACTTCTCACGGCGCTTGTCTGAGATGTTTTTTTATTTTGTTTTGAAGACGACTGACCTCAAGTCAAGTCACAAATAACCCGCATATAGAAGAGAGGAACTTTGTAAATGACTTTGTAAATGGTCTAAGTTACACCGAAACGTTGTCGTAAGCTCCTCTATCCTACATGTGGATTATTTGTATATTGTTCCAGTCGCTGTACTGTGAATTTTTTTTATTAAAGCCAAGCCACTGACCAACAGAATCATCGTCATCCAAATGGCTTATTGCCATCTCATCCTCCTAATCAACGTCAGTACGTCACTTTAGGTAAGAACGTCACATTTATGTCTGACTCTGGAACCAGTCCAAAATAATTGACTGGCTGTTTAACCGTTCACTTAGACAAATATATCTTTCTTCTTTCAACGTACCGGCAGCATCCCACCGAGGCAGGGTGGCCCAAAAGAAAAAACAAAAGTTTCTCCTTTTACATTTAGTAATATATACGGGAGAAGGGGTTACTAGCCCCTTGCTCCCGGCATTTTATTTGCCTCTTACAACACGTATGGCTTACGGAGGAAGAATTCTGTTCCACTTCCCCATTGGCGTTCGGAGACAATAGTCTTCACTAGTCCACTGGAAGCGAATCACGTGTACAGAAATGCGGGTATAGGTACCTGCGTTGCCTTGCTCACCCCTATACCTTCCAGTCGCACTGGAATAGTTGCCTGATACCATTGCTGATCTTCCAGTGGCAGATTCAATACCTTTTTAAAGATACATCTCCGGAGTTATTCATTTTCGCTAAGTGCTGAATAATATATATATATATATATATATATATATATATATATATATATATATATATATATATATATATATATATATATATGCAAAACAACCACTGTGAAAGAATAGAGAAGTTCCAAGCGCTTTCGTGACTACTCACATTATCAAGGAACAATGATAAAGATAATGATAATGTGAGTAGTCACGAAAGCGTTTGGAACTTCTCTATTCTTTCACAATGGTTGTTTTGCATATTCTGAAATCACCTGTTGTTGCAACCCCTGAATGGGTTGCAATGATTATGTATATATATATAATTATTACCTTTTCATTTAATTTTATACTGCTTATATTTGCGATAATAGCTAAATCGTAAATGTATTGCTTTATATTATTTGACTTAGCTTCCTTTTGTTAGGTAGGATGTAACATATTATGTGCTCAGTTCAAGTCTTGATTGTCTAACTACTGTAATTATCGCTCTTTTCTTGTTTCCCTGCCGGCTTCTTGTTGAGCAGCGACAGCAACCAACGGAGCTATCACGTGATCGAGGGGGGGGGGGTGTCCTCACCTCGCCTGAAGTATTCAGTCTGGTCTAGACTCTCTTGGTGGTTGGACAGATTGTCTGTCTCATTATTCATGTTAGTTCTGTAGAACTCTGTTCACAGAACATTGTATAGACTTTGTGATTTTCGACGTTGTACTGAGGTTGTGTGTCACATAAACACTCGAAACATCTCAGGTCCTGAGCTGTAACTTCTCACTTAACTTGTACTGGTATCTGTGTATTATCACAGTCGGGGATTTTCTTATGCTGAACTTAGATTCAGTAGTATGAGAGTTTTGTGACTTTTGTGGAGGATCTGCAGATGGTCCCTACTTAGTGTCGTTATATTATCTCCTTGTTCCTGATTCTGTGTCGCAGTTGCTTGTTGTATTGCTATTGGGCTTTAGCATTCTTTTTGTTGTTCAAGCAGACTGTTCTGGTTGCCAGTCGGTCAAGAAGTTAGTTTATTTGAGGACTTTGTCAGTCACTTGTTTAAGTCTAGTCGAGTCGTGAGACATAATGAACTACTTGGAGCACTTACACACATACATACTTGTACATATTTGTAATATCTTATTAAATGTTAATGTACCAGACGGTACTTAAGAATTATAAATGTGATATGTGCTTTCAGCACAGTAATATTGAACTCGAGAGAAGTGATATTATTTTGATTATTGTATTTAATTTAATTTAATTTAATTTTGTTGCAACCCCTGAATGGGTTAATTATTACATTTTCATTTAATTTTATATTGCTTATATTTGATTATTGTATTTTGATTATTGTATTTAATTTAATTTGATAATATACCTCTAGACTTAATAAATTTATTAAATTTTAATTTCTCTAGTTAGTAGCCTACGAGTTGTAATCCTGAAGCACTATTGAATAATAATGAATTCTAATGGATAATTGGACAAGGATACTGACTACATGTTACGAAAACCCAGTAACAGGCTGGATGCTACAAGGGCAGTCCTTTCTAGTATTACCTGGAGATCTCTAAGCTTTTAGAATCGCGTTTTTTTAACACCTGTTTACTGTGATCATATATATATATATATATATATATATATATATATATATATAGATATATATATATATATATATATATATATATATATATATATATACATGAACACGTTTTAAAAGTTTCTACCGCCATTATATATTTTTCTAATAGACAGCAATTTATTATCCTAGGATAAATATGGCATATAGAAAAAATCATTGAATATATTATGCAAGTTATACCTTCCTGCTGGAGGTGACCAGGTTGCAGCAACTACCGGAAAATACCGAGGAAAATCCGTACACTGCAGAGCATGGGTTATTAAGTCAATTTTTGTGTATAATTTTGAATATGTGTATAATGATTAGTTTTAACACGTATGTCTATTGATTATAAATAATTTATTTTATCGAAAATTTTAGATTTGTCCAGTTTTATTTTTGTGTTCGGTATTCATTAATTTTAAATATGTTAATGCGCAATACTTCGTGTGAGTGAGAGTGAATAATTGAGTGTACGTGTGTGTGTGTGTGTGTGTGTGTGTGTGTGTGTGTGTGTGTGTGTGTGTGTGTGTACGTACTCACCCGCCTCTTCACTGACCGCTACTAGGTCCTCTCTCTCCCTGCTCCATGAGCTTTATCATACCTCGTCCTAAAGCTATGTATGGTTCCTGCCTCCACTACATCACTTGCTAGACTATTCCACTTCCTAACAACTCTATGACTAAAGAAATACTTCCTAACATCCCTTTGACTCATCTGAGTCTTCAACTTCTAATTGTGACCCCTTGTTGTTGTTTTTGTTGTTGTTGTTGTTGTTGTTGGTGTGTGTGTATGTGTGTGTGTACTCACCTATTTGTGGTTGCAGGGGTCGAGTCTTAGCACCTGTGTGTGCGTGTGTGTGCGTGTGTGTGTGTGAGTAGTGCCGAATAGGTAAAACTTGCTATTTTGTCTTAAATAGTAACGATTTTCTTGCCGAATAAGGTAAGCTAAAATTTGTGTATGCAATAATTTCGCAAAAATCATTTTGAACCTAACGAAAAAATATATTTTGTGTTTATTAAATTATTGTAATCTTATCTAAAATATATTTTGTTGGATCTGGCTGAATTAAATTGAGCTTGTTGTAATAAGGTTAGATAAGTTTTCTAAGGTTCCTTTGGTACAAAATTATTAAATTTTTATATTAACATGCATTATAAAAATCTTTAAACAAATAAGAAAAAAAAATTAAAAGAGAACTTAGGTTTAAACGAGTTCTTGCTAATTGACCAATTTTACCTATTCGGCACGATATATATATATATATATATATATATATATATATATATATATATATATTATATATATATATATATATATATATATATATATATATATATATATATATATATATATATTATATATATATATATATATATATATTATATATATATATATATATATATATATATATATTATATATATATATATATATATATATTATATATATATATATATATATATATATATATATATATATATATATATATATATATATATATATATATATATATATATACACGATATTTAACAGCACTTACATTCAAAAAACATTTTTAAACTAATATTCCCGTATCATTTACCCACAGGTTCTGCTGGCTACACACTGTTGCAAAATTTGGCAAGTTCTGGGAGCAATTTGCAAGTACAGTGACTAAGATCACTAAGAACAACTTCTGTATTCAAGATCTATTAAACTTAAGATCCATTGATTGAGAAGTAGTAGTTTACCTTGGATAAATAATGTAAACTCTGAGAATTATGTAAAGTATTTTCTATTACAATTTCCTTCATGATAGACACCAAAAATTCCGTTAATTAAATCATCCATTTAAATGGAAAATACCCAGTGAAACTAACATACCCATACCCACACACACTCAATACTGAAATGACCCGCATGTAGGAGAAAGGAGCTTTCGACGACGTTTCGGTCCCACTTGGACAATTTACAAAGTCACGCTTTGTAAATGGTCCAAGTCGGACCGAAATGTCGTCGTAAGCTCCTCTCTCCTACGTGCGTGTTATTTGTTCCAGTCACGGTATTGTGCCTTTTTAGTTATTTACACACATTTAAATTATTCACTACAGGATCACTACATGTCTTGCCCATCTTGGAATATGCAACACTAGTCTGCAACCCAAAGGAGACACAACATGTCAAGAAACTTGAAAAGTGTGGAGGTTTGCAACCAAGACTAGTCCCAGAGGTACGAGTAGAAGGTAAAGGAACTGACCCTGATGACAAAGGGAAGATGGAGTAGGGGATACATAACGACGTATAAAATACTCAGAAGAGATTGTTCGAGAGGCGGGAAACAGGAACAAGAGGGCACAGCTATAACTTAAAAGTATATATGGTTCAGAGGGAAGGCCAAGTATTTCTTCAGTCTCAGGGTGATCAGGAAGTAGAATAATCTAAACGAAGTGGTAGTCACGTTCTATACCTGGAAATACCTGGGAAGAGTTCCGGGGTTAGCGCCCCCTGCGGCTCGGTCTGTGACCAGGCCTCGTATACACAACTTTGCAACAGGGAATGACAGAACTCACTAAGGACTCACTGAAAGTGAAGTCAGAAACAGCCAGTTTAAGGGTAGGCCCAAGAACTGAGACTCAACCTCCGCAACAAGACAAGGTTTATCCCGATGTGGTCATGCAGCGCCTGGGTAGAAGACAAGGTCTATCCTGGTGTGGTCATGCAGCGCCTGGGTAGAAGACAAGGTCTATCCTGGTGTGGTCATGCAGCACCTGGGTAGAAGACAAGGTCTATCCCGGTGTGGTCATGCAACGTCTGGGTAGAAGACAAGGTCTATCCCGGTGTGGTCATGCAGCACCTGGGTAGAAGGCAAGGTCTATCCCGGTGTGGTCATGCAGCGCCTGGGTAGAAGACAAGGTCTATCCTGGTGTGGTCATGCAGCACCTGGGTAGAAGACAAGGTCTATCCCGGTGTGGTCATGCAACGTCTGGGTAGAAGACAAGGTCTATCCTGGTGTGGTCATGCAGCGTCTGGGTAGAAGACAAGGTCTATCCCGGTGTGATCATGCAGCGCCTGGGTAGAAGACAAGGTCTATCCTGGTGTGGTCATGCAGCGCCTGGGTAGAGGACAAGGTCTATCCCGGTGTGGTCATGCAGCGCCTGGGTAGAGGGCAAGGTCTATCCCGGTGTGGTCATGCAACGTCTGGGTAGAAGACAAGGTCTATCCCGGTGTGGTCATGCAGCACCTGGGTAGAAGACAAGGTCTATCCCGGTGTGGTCATGCAGCGCCTGGGTAGAAGACAAGGTCCATCCCGGTGTGGTCATGCAGCGCCTGGGTAGAAGACAAGGTCTATCCCGGTGTGGTCATGCAGCGCCTGGGTAGAAGACAAGGTCTATCCCGGTGTGGTCATGCAGCGCCTTGGTAGAAGGCAAGGTCTATCCCGGTGTGGTCATGCAGCGCCTTGGTAGAAGGCAAGGTCTATCCCGGTGTGGTCATGCAGCGCCTTGGTAGAAGGCAAGGCCTATCCCGGTGTGGTCATGCAGCGCCTTGGTAGAAGGCAAGGTCTATCCCGGTGTGGTCAGGCAGCGTCTGGGTAGAAGGCAAGGTCTATCCCGGTGTGGTCATGCAGCGCTTAGATAGGAGATAACAGTCAGGCTTGAAGTGAGATAAGGAAGAACATAAAGGATGGATGCTGCAGTAGGCCTACTGGCCCATACAAGGCAGGTCTTCTCAAAATCAAAACTTTCCCCTCCCCCCCACACACACCTGTTCATCACTTTCCCAATGCTGCCCAAGAGGAACTAAATTCCTTATATAAATAAATTAGACACATGGGCAACACTTGGGTATCTTTATTGTGGAAACGTTTCGCCACACAGTGACTTCATCAGTCCGAATTCAAAGATCAGAAGGAGATTTAAGTGATCAGTGCATTAGCTTGGAGTCGATGTGATCAGTCCATCGACTCCAGGCTGAGGGACTGATTACCTCAGTCTCCTGATCTTCACTATTCTTTGTACTGGACTGATGAAACCACTGTGTAGCGAAACGTTTCAACAAGTTATCCAAGTCATGCTTGTGTCTAATTTATCAACTCGTAGGTTCTGTGAGCCATTTAGTTACATTGTCTATATCGAGTGTCTTCGCTAGCATCAGGGGTCAGAAAATGCAGAACTAAGCAGCTACAGTACCTTAAAGAATAAGCAGCTACAGTACCTTAAAGAATAAGCAGCTACAGTACCTTAAAGAATAAGCAGCTACAGTACCTTAAAGAATAAGCAGCTACAGTACCTTAAAGGCAGCTACAGTACCTTAAAGAATAAGCAGCTACAGTACCTTAAAGAATAAGCAGCTACAGTACCTTAAAGAATAAGCAGCTACAGTACCTTAAAGAATAAGCAGCTACAGTACCTTAAAGAATAAGCAGCTACAGAACCTTAAAGAATAAGCAGCTACAGTACCTTAAAGAATAAGAAAGGGGAAGAGCACACTCAGAAAGACGACCTCTAAGAACCAGGAGGAAAAAATATTCCACTTCCTACCGTATGGTTTTTTGATATCTTGTCGCCCTAGTTGTGACTTGACAATGATCCAGGACATTTTTTTTGTTAATGACTGCCAATCTACTTGACATTTTTACTTCACCTTTTTCCATTATATAGCCCACTAACTTCCTTTCTCTCACCTATTAGATAAGGATAGGCCTTCCCTTCTCTCTCACCCACTACATACAGATAGGCCTTCCCTTCTCTCTCACCCACTATATACAGATAGGCCTTCCCTTCTCTCTCACCCACTACATACAGATAGACCTTCCCTTCTCTCTCACCCACTACATACAGATAGGCCTCCCCTTCTCTCTCACCCACTACATACAGATAGGCCTTCCCTTCTCTCTCACCCACTATATACAGATGGGCCTTCCCTTCTCTCTCACCCACTACATACAGATAGGCCTTCCCTTCTCTCTCACCCACTATATACACAGGCCTATCTCAGTATCTGCCTGATATGAGAGACCAAGTTCGACCAATAAATTCAACTGAAAGTAATAAGAGCCACTTTATTTAAAACTTTTATGACTAGTAAACTCAGACAAAACAGCGTTCTGACATGATTTAATATAAAAAAGTTTATGCTTAAGGGCAGGATAGAGGAAGAGGAACTGGACATAATATCTCTAACAGAGAAAACATTTTGGAATAACCAAGGATAAATTAGAAATGTGGAACTAACTGAATATTGAGATATTTTTATAAACGAAAGGTTTCGCCTAGGTAACAGGCTTCATCGCTTGAATACGAAGGTGATTACTGGAGACAGTTGAAGAGAAAGTTAACTCAAAACCAGTCAGTCCCTCAGCCTAAATATCAAGGTTGATGGACTGACCAACTCAAAATTCTCTCACCACTTACTTTCTCTTTCTCTTTCTCTCTCTCTCTCTCTTTTTTTTTTTTTTTTTTTTACACAGGGTTTGACAAGGTTAAGGATCCCTAGCTTTATTGACAGCTATTTACAGGTTAAGGATTCCTAACTTTATTGGCAAGCTAAGAGCTGTTACCTACATCAGCTCATTTGAAAGCATTTTTGTTATGAGACATACAAGTAGGGAACAGGATGAAGTTGGAGCCATCTGTGGGCCAGCATTTTCATTTGATCAACTGACGTTATCTCGTTGACATCATTATGCTGTACGAATGTGTTCCATACTCGAGTCATCCTGGGTATGTATGATCTCAGATGGAGTGATGTTCTGGAGAAGGGTACAGCCAGAGTGAAGTTGCTGCTTTCTGCCCGTCTTGTGGCATAAAAGCTTGTTTCACGCTGTCCTCGAAGTGGATCCAAGTGTGGTATTTTGACAATGTTGGCCTTGTACATAACAGTAAGGCCACCCACATCCCTCCTATGTTGAAGGCTCTGCTGAAATGACAGATCTATCCAGGATGGGTCCAGGCGAGAGATGAGACGTCTTGCTCTGTTCTCTACTCTGTCAAGCAGTCGCAGATGAGAGGGGGGGCAGGCAAACCAAGAAAGTGGAGCATACTCAAGGTGTGAGCGTACTTGTGCCTCGTACAGGATCTTGCAACCCCTACTGTCAAGCAGATGCGAGATACGGCGAAGTGCTGTAAGCTTCCTGGCTGCCTTGTTTGCAAGATTTACAACATGGTTCTTCATGGTTAGTTTGGAGTCAAATTTCACCCCAAGGATATCAACTTCTTCTCCAGGTGCCAACATCGTCCCATTCATCCTTACTACTGCGCCAGCATTACCATCATGGTGCCTAGAGACGAACATCATTTGCGTTTTTTCAGGTGCAAATGTTACTTGCCATCTATTTCCCCAAGCTGATATAGCTCTCAGCTGGTGATTGATGTAGCTTAGAGCAGCTGGCATTTCTTCTCTTGGATAAGTGAATGTCAGTGTACAGTCGTCTGCATATGCATGTGATTCTGGGATGAGATGAAGAAGGTCGTTGAAGTAGACATTCCATAACAGTGGACCCAGCACACTTCCTTGTGGAACGCTTGCCCCAATAGGATGCCTTGCTGATTCCGTTCCATTGAGGACTACACTTAGAGATCTACCATGAAGGTAATCACTGAGGAGACATAGCGTAGAGCCTGCAATTCCCAGTGCTTGAAGTTTTGCTAAGAGGCCTCTCTCTCTCTCTCTTTCTCTTTCTCTCTCTCTTTCTCTCTCTCTTTCTCTCTCTCTTTCTCTCTCTCTCTCTCTCTTTCTCTCTCTCTCTCTCTCTTTCTCTCTCTCTTTCTCTCTCTCTTTCTCTCTTTCTCTCTCTCTTTCTCTCTCTCTTTCTCTCCCTCTCTCTCTCTCTCCCTCTCTCTCCCTCTCTCTCTCTCTCTCTCTCTCTCTCTCTCTCTCTCTATTAGAGAAACCAGTAAGAAGAAACGATTCCTCAATAAAGATACGCAAGTGTTTTACATGTGTTTACCGAGAGGTTAAGGAATCGAGAAACCTTAACTTTACCGAGTTCAAAGATCATAAATAACCGAGGTACCCAAGGAAAATAGAATAATTTATCACTTCTCTTCAGCAGAATATTAAACGAATGTGAAATAAATAACAGTCACAACATACTAGAGAAAGCATCTTAAAAAGCTAATTATTATAATCAAGGGGAAGCGCGCACAGATCCAATTCCCTAAATGAAGAGCCCCTCACCAACATCAAGGAACCTTCCTTGAGGGTTTAGGAAGCTAAGAGAACCGACACAACAGTCATAACAGGACTGACACAAAGCCACTGGCCATGCAGATCAAGACTGATGGACACACTATGCTAGATACAGCACCTCGTTATTGGAAGTAATCAAGTTTAATCCAAGTCCTTGGATGAAGAATCCTTCCCCAGCAGCAAGATTCAACTTTCCACGGGATCAGTCTCCAAAATCTAATAAAACTTCCCTGTAACTGTGCGTAACACTTTCAAGAATATAAATTACATTTCTTTCAAATTAATAAGCTAAAAATGCCCTTCAGTAGAATCCTATATATATCCCAGCATGTAAATAAGAGCAATATAAACTGTACGCATTGTTACTAGAGCTGCAATATTACACTGCCTTAATATATGTTTATATACAAGGTCTTCAGACAAGGATCTGCCTTGATATGAATCCTGACACGTTCAAAAATAAATATAGAAATGATATACAAACCGGATACGTTGATAAGACAAGTGCAACAGACTGATTACTTTGAAAAAAAATTTGTGTACTGTTTAGGACTGAAGAAGACACTCGTGGAGAAACGTTTTCTCTTATGTCCTGAACTCTACATAAGCGTGATAAATTAGACATATGCAACATTTGAGTATCTCTATTGTGGAAACGTTTCGCCACTCAGTTGCTTCATCAGTCTAATACAAAGATGAATGGTGATGATCAGGAGGAGTTTGAGGTAATCAGTCCCTCAGCCTGGAGTCACTGTCATCAGACCATCAGTCTTGAAAAGAATACAGAATGTGTGCAAAGAAATGGCTTATGTACTGCAGACAGGTGAGGTGAATCAGTTGTAGGCGATGTTACTTTGGACAAATCCACAGGTGGCAGTTGACCAACATGTAGGTTCTCTGAACTATTTATGTACATAACACAACACATACATAACCCGTACGTAGGGGAGAGGAGCATACGACGACGTAACGGTCCGATTTGGACTATTTACAAAGTCACAGTGTGACTAAATCAAGCAGTGTGACTTTGTATATGGTACATCTTGGTCTGAAATGTTGTTGTAAGCTCCTCTCTCTCTTCTCTCTCTCTCTCTCTCTCTCTCTCTCTCTCTCTCTCTCTCTCTCTCTCTCTCTCTCTCTCTCTCTCTCTCTTTGTGCGGGTTGTGTATTGTTCCAGTCACGGTATTGTCCCTTTTGTTCCTTATGTACATGTCATGTTCAGAACCTGGTACCTTTTGTGCGGTAACCTTGTGGTTTTAAATACCGGTTGAATGCATTATCCTCACATATTTTGTGATCAATATTTTTTAACTTTGCTGACTGGTAAACCAGCGGCTTTTCATATAACTAGATCTCAGAAAATTTCCCATTTCCCATGATAAAATACACTTGGAATATTGCAATATTAAAATCTCAGACATTTCTATAATATCCGTAGCAATATACATTTCAAGGATTCCCGTTATCCAGTACGAGAATACTTCCAGAGGTGTGTAGATGTCTTACACACTGACAAGATAAGAGTACAGAGAGTATCTTTACCTGTAGATGTTTCGCCATCCAGTGGCTTTGTCAATACGTGGATATAATTGATATATACAGCGAGTAGTGGAAGATGAGGTAGTCAGTCCCTCAGCCTAGGCGCAGGTGATAAGCAGTGTAGTCTTGAGGAATCTGATGCACAGACAGAAGATGGTTGCTTATTTGGTGCAATCCTTAACACCACTTTAACTAGTCGGCTGACACACAGGCACCAGTGTTTACTGGAGAAGGAGGGTAAGTGAAGTGGGTGTGAGGAAACGTGGACCTGTGAATCGCCGTGCCTGGAAATCGATAACGGGGAACCTGTGGTCATGGACCTGGGCATCGATAGGGCCGCAGAGGCGTTGATCCCCCGAATACCCACCAGCTAGACTCCAGGTTAGTTGTTAGCCAATTGCTCTCACCAGTAAGTTACAATCACCATTATTCCTCTCAAGCACAAAGCTCTACGCAGCTCTGAGCTACGCACAAACGATGCAATCATTCTTATACAGCCCTATCACGCAGTCCAGCGCGTCACTTGGAAGGCTCTATTACGGGGAATGGGTTCCTAGAGCCATTCCAGCTCTTGTTCCAGGCAAGCCAATCTTAAGAAGTGATTCCTCAGCCTGGAGGTCCATCATAGACAGCAGATGTCGATGACAGAGACGTGCCCAAACTGTGTAGCGCCTTGGTGTTGTGTGCTGAGGAAATGACAGTCTACCCTTGAAAAAAGTGAAACAATCAGACGTAGAATAAATAATTTGAGAATGGGAGACTTTTGCACCTTTCGGAATCTTAATTGATACCTTTATTATCGGTAACGTTTCGCCCACTGTGTATGTTGGTTAAATGGGCGTTTAAAGCCTATCGATTACAATAAGATTATTAAGGCTACATATCACCTAACCGTAAGTCAAAAATACATTGCAGGTAACCCACAGCTTATATACAAAGAGAAACATGCACCTTACGCAGTGTGGGCGAAACGTTACCCTTTTCCCCGTGAATTAAAAACATTAAAGAGGTGAACTTTGAAACAGATTTGACATACGTGGAAGACGTAGTCTAACGAAAAATCTTGACACAACAAAATCAAAATACGTAACTGAAGGGCAGTTTCCGCGTCCTAAAAACACGAAAATGGAATAAAAGGACAACAGACCACATGATTTTTTTTATGTAACAATTACATTGTCATTTGTCATGTTTCCACATGAGATGTAAATATAATGGGGAAAAAATGGGGGAAAACTTCAATAAAATGACTTCCCTAGTCAAAGAATTGTAAAGAAAGATTGAATGCACGGAATTATATTTTAAGAATTTGAAGCCAAGAAGAAGCCTCTTAAAAAAAACCATACCATGGGTGGGATTAGAACTCGCGATCAGAGTCTCAAAACTCCAGACTCTCTGCTCGCGGGTTCTAACCCCACCTGTGGTATGAATTGTTTGCAATCGTGTCATTACGATTTCGTGAGTTAAGAAGCGACTTGATCATCATCTTGGACTGACCCATGCAAGAGCCTCATGGGGGATGGGGTAAAAACCTCCAAGTTTATTTATACACAGGTACACATAAGCCCAGTTATCATACAGTGTAAATTACCCATTTAGATAACCCAAAAAAATCAGTGACTTATTTCCACTGGGTTCATTCTATCTTATTTAATTCTTAAGAATTAAAACACCTATGTAACTGAATAGTATAAAAATCTGTTACAATGAAAAGAGAGAAAGCAAAAATAACAGAAGGCATTATAGTGGCTCAAGGAATAATCCCAGAGAGTCAAAGACAAAGGGTGCACCACCAAGTACCAGACACGATACACACAACAGATGAGGCGATTTAAAAAAAAAAGTTTTTGAATTGGCTGGACACATCAAAGGTAAGGGGACCTGAGAAGGCGTTATCATTGAGTCTGGGAAAGGAAAGATGAATTGTTGTCCAAGAAGAGATGCTAAAATGGGGAAGTGTATCAAGTGGGATGCCGCAACTATCAGTAATTAGGCTCAGATATATCCTTGCTTACAGAAGTGAAATTAATTAGAATAAACTCCGACGAGGACAAGAAAATGCTACAAATGAACCAGGACAAACTACAGGATTGATCAAATAAGTGGCTGCTGGAATTCAACCCCCAGGAAATGCAAAGTAATGAAAAATGAAGACCAAATGCTTCACTCAAGAAGCCCTCTGGGTGAGTATATTGCTGAGCATATCTCCAGAGGAACAAATCAATTGAATAATCTTTGATAGGTAAAAGGACTCAAGTGTAACTAATGCGACATTTTTTTCTGGTAACGTTTCGCTCTCCAGGAGCTTAGCCAAGCCCTAACAGTAATTCCACCAACATTGTCCTATAACCTAGTTGGGTTATTGAGGCTGGGACTTTGGGTAGTTTCAAATCTAAGTTGGATAAGTACATGAGTGAGAGGGGTTGGATTTGAGTGGGACTTTCACATCAGAGCTTATTTCTTGGGTGGCATTGAAAATTGGGTTGGGCAAATGTTTTGTTAGTGGGATGAATTGTAAAGGACCTGCCTAGTATGGGCCAGCAGGCCTCCTGCAGTGTTCCTCCTTTCTTATGTTCTTATTACAGGAATAACCTTTGCAGGGAATACTCATTTGGCAAGCAAGATTAAGTTTCAGGAATCACAGCAAAGATTCATTTACGGTCAGATATACAACACACATCAAACCACTCTGAGTATGATCGAAACATTCACTTTATAAAGAATATTGACAAACTGGAGAACGTACAGAGCTATACACTGAGATTAGTCCCAGAGATAAGGGAAACGAGCCGATGAGAAGTAATTATAACTGCAAGTGAAGACGTTAGATACGACAACCAGATCGTTGTTCTAGATTCGCCGGTATAATAGCCCGGCCCGGGCCTTTTCCAAGTGGTGGCCCAGCCTTGTGGGCTCCCTTTCCCTGGAGTGTCTCAGACCAATGTCTGCCATGGGAAGAGGTACAAGAGCATAAGAAAGGGGGAACACTGCAGCAGGTCTGATGGCCCATACTAGGCAGGTCCTTCACAATCAATCCCACTAACAAAATATTTGCCCAGCCCAATTTTCAATGCTACCCAAGAAATAAGCTTTAGAGAATTTTATTTACTCATGTGCAAGTCCCACTCAAATCAAGTCCCTCTCACCTATGTATTTATCCAACCTAAATTTGAAACTACTCAAGGTTTTAGCCTCAATAACCCTACTAGGTAGACTGTTCCATTCATCAACTGCCCTATATCCAAACAAATACTTTCCTATATCATTTCTAAACCTAGACTTGTCTAATTTGAATCCATTATTGCGGGTTCTAGGAGAGATATCCTCAAGTCCTTATTTATATCCCCTTTGTTAATACCCATGTTCTACTTGTCTTCTGGGACTAGCTGTCCCCGGGACTAGCTGTCCCCAGGCCTAGCCCTATTCCCCTCCCCCACGGGGCTCGGATGGGGAAGCTAGGCACCTTGGGCTACCACAAACCCCGCCTACACTGGGCACGAAGGTTGTGGCAGCTGTATAGCAGCATACTATGTCAGAAGGTACAGCAAACACTAAAAGATCCTTTTCGAGCCACACCCCAGCTTTGGGCATTAAGCCCGAGCGTTGGGGAAACTCGGGAATGCCTTTTGCCGAGTGTTACTGCTGCTTGCTCACTTGTCCGTTCCACTCTCCATCTCTGTGAAAACCACATGAAACATGGTACCACCATAGAAAATATTCAGAGGACGTAATAGAGTGGACAGGGATAGACTATTCAAGAGGCAAGAAATGGGTATACAAGAGCACAAAATTTATATATGAAAATGAGTCACAGATGTCCCAAGGTATTATTTCACCATCCATCGGGTGGTCAGGAAGGGCGAAAGACCTAAAAGAAGAATTAATGAAGACAACCTCCATACACAGTTTCAGACATAGGTATGTCACAGCCCCAAATATATATATATATATATGTATATATATATATATATATATATATAATATATATATATATATATATATATATACATATATATATATATATACAGACCTACATACAGACACACACACACACACACACACACACACACACACACACACACACACACACACACACACACACAGCATCAGCCATTAAGTAAACAGATTAATTCCTTGAAAATTTCCATTCTCACTTTTAATGCAAAATCCCATCAATATTTTGAAAATTTCCAAAATGCCTTTTAACAATGTATTTCTTTCATTTTCAGAATTACAGGAGAGAACAAATGGTTTTAAAAAGACTGTACGAGAGAAACCAAATTTAACAATATTGACTCGTATTTATCAATAATATATTTATCACTTATGTCTTCCATGAGCAATAAATACTAAGTAGATGTGGTGGTTGTGAAACATTTCAAGTTCCTATAGTGTTTTGAAACAGATAACTGAAACAGAAAGGTGAAATAAACAGGTGTAATAGACTGGTGAAATCAACAGGTGTAACAGGCTGATGCAATCAACAGGTGTAACAGGCTGATGCAATCAACAGGTGTAACAGACTGGTGAAATCAACAGGTGTAACAGACTGGTGAAATCAACAGGTGTAACAGACTGGTGAAATCAACAGGTGTAACAGGCTGATGCAATCAACAGGTGTAACAGGCTGATGAAATCAACAGGTAACAGACTGATGAAATCAACAGGTGCAACAAACTGATGAAATCAACAGGTGTAACAGACTGATGAAATCAACAGGTGTAACAGACTGGTGAAATCAACAGGTAACAGACTGATGAAATCAACAGGTGTATCAGACTGGTGAAATCAACAGGTGTAACAAACTGATGAAATCAACAGGTGTAACAGACTGATGAAATCAACAGGTGTAACAGACTGATGAAATCAACAGGTGTAACAGACTAGTGAAATCAACAGGTATAACAGACTGGTGAAATCAACAGGTATAACAGACTGGTGAAATCAACAGGTGTAACAGACTAGTGAAATCAACAGGTGTAACAGACTAGTGAAATCAACAGGTGTAACAGATTGGTGAAATCAGGTGAAAAATATACGAAATAACAGTGATAAAATCTAGTAAAAAAAGTAGTGAAACAGGCAAGTCAAACAGAGGAGTCAGACACTACAAACAAAATAAATCCAACAAACAATTCAAACTAAGTGAAACAGAGGAACAGGGAAGTGAGAGAGGCAAAACCGACCGATTATAATAATCGTCAAATATTTTTTTATTACTATACTTAATTGTGATTTCTTCTGTGTTCTTACGAATGCTTAATCCTGTAGATAATAAGGCAAAAGTTCTAGGATTAGTAGAGAAAGCAAGTGAAATCTGTCCAGTAAAAGGATTACATTATGCAAAGAGATAATCACGTATAGAGATTGGGTGAGGCTGAAGTTGATGAGTGGATTTAGGAGCGTATGGGACCTCCTCTGTTGTATCCAGTTTGATTGTGGTACACTCAGTCTCCAAAGATTTTGAGAGGGAGAAGTTTGGGTTCCTGCCCTAGGTCTATGTTATATCCTCGCATTACTTGCTAAAGTGACCTCTAGTGATTCTAGTGCCACAGTGAAACAGCACTGCTATAAACAGTGCCACAGTGAAATAGGTCTGCTCTAAACAGTGCCACAGGTACGTGGGCATCACGGCCACAATTTGTGATAAATTGAACTTCCACTGTTGTACGAGTGAATGGTTGTTTATTCTAGGTGCCACAACGATGTTTCGAACAATGCCACAGTCGATTTCAGTGAGTCACGGGAGTTGAACTCCATCAAGACAATCGTCAACATATACCCAACTGGTCTTCCGCCTGTTCAAAGGTTCATTAACTTCGCGTGAACAGCCAAATTATGGTAGTGATTCTAATAACCTAATTAAGAGAACTATTGTTAATCAACAATGATCATTTACAGTAAAGTTTGCGATGTTTAGAGTGGTGATATCATGCTGGAAAAATATTTCTTTACACATCAGAGGAATTAAAATAACTTTCCTGATAAAGGCTTTCCCGTGTTGTCTCACGTCAGCAAAGGCTTGCGAGAACATGTCTTTTCTTGGTAATTATACTTTAGAGACAAAAGGTTTCAATAGCCAGGAAGGTTCAACGAGGAACAGACTGTTTCACCTCCACAAATGAATCGCTAAACGAAGTTGGAATGAAACCTAGAAGACACACACAGGAATAATTAACACTGGAAGGTGGGTAAAGATAGAGCTATAGACTGATCAAGCGGGTGTACGAGCAGTTGATCAGATGGACACTGTTCTTACTATGCAACACTACACAGGAAATGCAAATTGTAGATGACATGGCAGGAGGACGAAGATACAATGCCAGGTAGAGTAGCGGCTCTGGGATGTGGGTTATGATGCTGAAGCGGCCTCTGATGATAGTGACACGAGTGGCCAGATGTGAACACCGAGGCCCCAGTATGGACGTCTCCTAGGATGGTGACTCCTCACCCTTCATATGATGAGGATACTCCATATTTATAGCGGACTACGTCAGTCTGAAAAGACATTAAAAATACAGGCGCTATTGTGGGTGTGCTTGTGGGCGGGGGTCGTACGTGGTTCGGGCAGCGAGTGTCCAAAACTCTGCGAGTGTAAGTGGAAAGACGGGAAAGAGACAGTGTCCTGCATTAACACTGAGTTTATCGATATTCCACGCAACCTTGACCCGTCCACACAGGTACTAGATATGAAGCATAACAACCTCCAGATTCTGCCTCGCGATGCCTTCGTTGACACGGGTTTAGTAAACCTGCAGAAGCTCTGGCTAAACTACTGCAATTTGAATCGTTTGGATCGTGGTTCCTTCAATATGCTGGCCAATCTTGTGGAGCTAGACCTGAGTCACAATCTGCTGCGCACAGTACCCACAGCAGCGCTTATCGATATCCCTGGCTTGAGGGAACTTCGCCTTGCAAGCAACGCTCTCACTAACATTCCCCCCGATGCTTTTGCACCTATACCAGACCTCGTTCACTTGGATCTCTCTCACAACAGAATACATAATGTTGATCAGAAGGCTTTCCGGTGTCTCTCATCTTTAGAAATTTTAAAGTTTTCTAGCAACATGTTAGTACATTTACTCCAAGAACTTCTCGTACCTCTGAAGGCGCTTCACGGTCTCAATCTCAACGAAAATCCATGGAACTGTAATTGCAGTCTTCGCCCCTTACGCCAGTGGATGCTAAATCATAAAATTTCCAGTGTTGTACCGCCTAACTGCGCTCGTCCTAAGCGCCTCAGTGGGCGTAGCTGGCAAACGTTAGCCTTAGACGAATTTGTGTGCCCCCCACAAATCACTGCCATAACTCTGAGGGTTATTGCCAGCCGTGGAGACAACATATCGCTCATGTGTCGGGTTGAGAAGGACTTGGAAGTCTCTATCACCTGGCTTCACGGAGAAAGGCCTTTAAAAAACACAAGTGAAACAAGGCGTTACCGTGTGCTGGATCTGGTTACACCTAATAATACTATGCTTATTTCTAATTTAACAATTGTAGGAGTCGTATCAAAAGACAAAGGGACATATAAATGTGTAGCAGAAAACAAGGCGGGGCGTAGCGAATCAAATTTGACATTGAAAGTATCTAATGCTATAAGTGAGGTACGGCTCGTGTCCATTGACAAGGCATACATGACCGGCGGCCTTCTAAGTGGTTTAGGATTTCTGGTCACCGTCTTACTTCTTGTGAGCTGTATCATTCACCGTCGGCAGAGAGTGCAGAGGTTTCGTAGACAAGAGGAGGACAGAGAAGGTAGAGTTGTCCAAGGTACTTGCCAGACCAGCAAATCAGGACCTCCTAAAATCCAACGTAAGCCCTCAGAGTATAATGTTATTCCATCCGGGGACCCTGAAGTTCCGCCTGTTCATCCATTGCCAACCCACACGCCGTGGATGGCGAGGGAGATCGTCAACGGCGGGTATCCTCCTGCGAATTACTTGGAAAACGGTAGATACGATGATTCCAGCCTCGATAGGTACCGGGAAGAAATAATCGATGACCTAAGAGAGCAACAGGTGTCTCCGAGCACGATATCCTACGTAGAACCGCCTTCGACGGAACTATCTAGGCGGCGAAGTGACCTTACAGACAAGGAGTCTCTGAAGAACCTCGAGTTTGAAACAGACATTCTTAGACGCGAGTGTAGCCCCACTGGTTCTACCGTCTCGGTGGTGAGCAATGGCCAGTTGAATAACATTCTCAACCTACCTTACTCTCGACGGCGGGACCTACAGAGCTTCCAGGCATTAGACTTCAATACCATCGCCAAAAAGTAAGTACATGTTCCTTCCTCTTTCGAAAAAAAAAAAACTAAAATAATGCATCTCACTACTTTACGCTACAGCTTACTGATTAGTTTTGTACCCCAACTCTGAGATGACAATGTTGACAGTTCTATAGTGTTGACAGTTCTACACAATGTTGACAGTTCTACACAATGTTGACAGTTCTACTCAATGTTGACAGTTCTACTCAATGTTGACAGTTCTACTCAATGTTGACAGTTCTACACAATGTTGACAGTTCTACACAATGTTGACAGTTCTACTCAATGTTGACAGTTCTACTCAATGTTGACAGTTCTACTCAATGTTGACAGTTCTACACAATATTGACAGTTCTACTCAATGTTGACAGTTCTACTCAATGTTGACAGTTCTACACAATGTTGACAGTTCTACACAATGTTGACAGTTCTACGCAATGTTGACAGTTCTACTCAATGTTGACAGTTCTACTCAATGTTGACAGTTCTACTCAATGTTGACAGTTCTACTCAATGTTGACAGTTCTACTCAATGTTGACAGTTCTACACAATGTTGACAGTTCTACACAATGTTGACAGTTCTACACAATGTTGACAGTTCTACACAATGTTGACAGTTCTACACAATGTTGACAGTTCTACTCAATGTTGACAGTTCTACGCAATGTTGACAGTTCTACACAATGTTGACAGTTCTACGCAATGTTGACAGTTCTACGCAATGTTGACAGTTCTACGCAATGTTGACAGTTCTACACAATGTTGACAGTTCTACACAATGTTGACAAACCTACACAGTGTTGACAAACCTACACAGTGTTGACAAACCTACACAGTGTTGACAAACCTGCACAGTGTTGACAAACCTGCACAATGTTGACAAACCTGCACAGTGTTGACAAACCTGCACAGTGTTGACAAACCTACACAGTGTTGACAAACCTGCACAGTGTTGACAAACCTACACAGTGTTGACAAACCTGCACAGTGTTGACAAACCTGCACAGTGTTGACAAACCTACACAGTGTTGACAAACCTACACAGTGTTGACAAACCTACACAGTGTTGACAAACCTACACAGTGTTGACAAACCTGCACAGTGTTGACAAACCTGCACAATGTTGACAAACCTGCACAGTGTTGACAAACCTACACAGTGTTGACAAACCTACACAGTGTTGACAAACCTACACAGTGTTGACAAACCTACACAGTGTTGACAAACCTACACAGTGTTGACAAACCTACACAGTGTTGACAAACCTACACAGTGTTGACAAACCTACACAGTGTTGACAAACCTACACAGTATTGACAAACCTGCACAATGTTGACAAACCTGCACAATGTTGACAAACCTACACAGTGTTGACAAACCTGCACAATGTTGACAAACCTACACAATGTTGACAAACCTGCAATGTTGACAAACCTACACAATGTTGACAGTGTCGACAAAACCTACACATTGTGTCTACTACTGACTAATGTTACTTGAATGAGGTCTAACGGAGCGAGGTTGTTTGTCCTCATCACTTCTTTTTTACTTTGTATAAACACTTATACTCACTTATGCTGATCATTACTTTTAAAGTGCAGCATTTCCTGATAATCTTGAAGTCCTTAATGTTTTTTTACATTAAACGATTTATTTAAAAAGGCAAAACCATTTTTTTGTGTTAACACGAATATAATCCAGCAGATAATTTAGTTATTGCAAGTTCCATTTTTTCATGCTACTTAATAAGTATTTGTACTCTTACTTGGATCTTTAACCAGTCACACTGAGTCGATGTGAGTGATTAATGGTACACGTTGGAGCGAAACATCGTCTCACGTTTCAGTCTCCTAAGCACTGGTTATATGTGCAACAATATTTCAAAAGGCCTCATGTATACACTGTTAAATTCCACACGAGAGAGATTAATCTGAGAGCCATTTAGCATAAATTAAATGGCTTTCATGTAAACTTTGATGAAAAACTGAAAATCTTACTTAAAATATATAGCTATATATAATTATCTGTCCTTAATTATCATCATTATCATTATTATTGCCTATGTTTGAAGAGAGTTATAATGGAATAATGATAAACGTTTACATTATGAAGACCTAACTTGAAATACTCTCGTTGCAGACACCGTCCTCTCTTCTATGAAGACAGAAGACATGAGCGATTAGTATATGATCCCTGTTCTCTAAACGGCAGGTGAGGCATGGTCACTTGACCTGGTCATCTCAGGTTAGTGAGGTCAGGTGTGTGGTTGAGTACAGTATGACAGGATGACTGGTTGGCATTTTATATATATATATATATATATATATATATATATATATATATATATATATATATATATATATATATATATATATATATATATATATATATATATATCATACTTGAAATATAGGGGGTGGTAGGAGAAAATTCTCAAACAGCTTCAGGGAAAACCTGGAGTTTTCCCTGAAGCAAGTTTATTCTTTTCTCTGAGGATGAGGGTCCCTATGACAGTTCTAGAGGTGGTACCTCCCTATATTATTAATATACATATATATATATATATATACATATATATATATATATATATATATATAGCTTTGGCAAGGTATTGTTTATTATCTGGTAACCCGAAATTCTGTTCACTTGATCGTGTTGGTTGTGCAACAAGAATTTCAGTCACATTTTTAACTTGTTTATTAAACTATATAAAAAAAACAGAGCTGAAGAGATAGGCAATGAATCCAACATGTCTGTGTTCAGAAGGATGGGCTAGCAGAGTGAGAGTGAGTGAGAGAGAGAGAGAGAGAGAGAGAGAGAGAGAGAGAGAGAGAGAGAGAGAGAGAGAGAGAGAGAGAGAGACGTGAGCTAAAACAGTGTGTGGATGCTGTACCACTTTCATCTCGATAAATAAACTTTACACTTGGGCCTCGTCAATCAGTC